>NW_027145178.1:0-26791 GCF_026170545.1 Melanerpes formicivorus | reverse complement strand
GTAAAATGCTTGATTTCGAGAGTGAGCGAAACTAATGAAAACATTGTTGGGGTAAAACCTAAAGGGAAAGACCTAGCACCAAATCCAATTTGCCATCTGATCTAACTTCTGGAGGCAGTCAAAATGAGCCTTAGAATTCTTCCCTACCTTATTCCTGTGCTGAGATACAGGCTGCTCCAACCTGCTGTAAAATGCTTGATTTCGAGAGTGAGCGAAAACTTATGAAAACACTGTTGGGGTAAAACCTAAAGGGAAAGACCTAGCACCAAATCCAATTTGCCATCTGATCTAACTTCTGGAGGCAGTCAAAATGAGCCTTAGAATTCTTCCCTACCTTATTCCTGTGCTGAGATACAGGCTGCTCCAACCTGCTGTAAAAATGCTTGATTTCGAGAGTGAGCGAAACTAATGAAAACATTGTTGGGGTAAAACCTAAAGGGAAAGACCTAGCACCAAATCCAATTTGCCATCTGATCTAACTTCTGGAGGCAGTCAAAATGAGCCTTAGAATTCTTCCCTACCTTATTCCTGTGCTGAGATACAGGCTGCTCCAACCTGCTGTAAATGCTGATTTCGAGAGTGAGCGAAACTAATGAAAACATTGTTGGGGTAAAACCTAAAGGGAAAGACCTAGCACCAAATCCAATTTGCCATCTGATCTAACTTCTGGAGGCAGTCAAAATGAGCCTTAGGAATTCTTCCCTACCTTATTCCTGTGCTGAGATACAGGCTGCTCCAACCTGCTGTAAAATGCTTGATTTCGAGAGTGAGCGAAACTAATGAAAACATTGTTGGGGTAAAAACCTAAAGGGAAAGACCTAGCACCAAATCCAATTTGCCATCTCATCTAACTTCTGGAGGCAGTCAAAATGAGCCTTAGAATTCTTCCCTACCTTATTCCTGTGCTGAGATACAGGCTGCTCCAACCTGCTGTAAAATGCTTGGTTTCGAGAGTGAGCGAAAACTAATGAAAACATTGTTGGGGTAAAACCTAAAGGGAAAGACCTAGCACCAAATCCAATTTGCCATCTGATCTAACTTCTGGAGGCAGTCAAAATGAGCCTTAGAATTCTTCCCTACCTTATTCCTGTGCTGAGATACAGGCTGCTCCAACCTGCTGTAAAATGCTTGATTTCGAGAGTGAGCGAAACCTAATGAAAACATTGTTGGGGTAAAACCTAAAGGGAAAGACCTAGCACCAAATCCAATTTGCCATCTGATCTAACTTCTGGAGGCAGTCAAAATGAGCCTTAGAATTCTTCCCTACCTTATTCCTGTGCTGAGATACAGGCTGCTCCAACCTGCTGTAAAAATGCTTGATTTCGAGAGTGAGCGAAACTAATGAAAACATTGTTGGGGTAAAACCTAAAGGGAAAGACCTAGCACCAAATCCAATTTGCCATCTGATCTAACTTCTGGAGGCAGTCAAAATGAGCCTTAGAATTCTTCCCTACCTTATTCCTGTGCTGAGATACAGGCTGCTCCAACCTGCTGTAAAATGCTTGATTTCGAGAGTGAGCGAAACTAATGAAAACATTGTTGGGGTAAAACCTAAAGGGAAAGACCTAGCACCAAATCCAATTTGCCATCTGATCTAACTTCTGGAGGCAGTCAAAATGAGCCTTAGAATTCTTCCCTACCTTATTCCTGTGCTGAGATACAGGCTGCTCCAACCTGCTGTAAAATGCTTGATTTCGAGAGTGAGCGAAACTAATGAAAACATTGTTGGGGTAAAACCTAAAGGGAAAGACCTAGCACCAAATCCAATTTGCCACCTGATCTAACTTCTGGAGGCAGTCAAAATGAGCCTTAGAATTCTTCCCTACCTTATTCCTGTGCTGAGATACAGGCTGCTCCAACCTGCTGTAAAATGCTTGATTTCGAGAGTGAGCGAAACTAATGAAAAACATTGTTGGGGTAAAACCTAAAGGGAAAGACCTAGCACCAAATCCAATTTGCCATCTGATCTAACTTCTGGAGGCAGTCAAAATGAGCCTTTGAATTCTTCCCTACCTTATTCCTGTGCTGAGATACAGGCTGCTCCAACCTGCTGTAAAATGCTTGATTTCGAGAGTGAGCGAAACTAATGAAAACATTGTTGGGGTAAAACCTAAAGGGAAAGACCTAGCACCAAACCCAATTTGCCATCTGATCTAACTTCTGGAGGCAGTCAAAATGAGCCTTAGAATTCTTCCCTACCTTATTCCTGTGCTGAGATACAGGCTGCTCCAACCTGCTGTAAAATGCTTGATTTCGAGAGTGAGCGAAACTAATGAAAACATTGTTGGGGTAAAACCTAAAGGGAAAGACCTAGCACCAAATCCAATTTGCCATCTGATCTAACTTCTGGAGGCAGTCAAAATGATCCTTAGAATTCTTCCCTACCTTATTCCTGTGCTGAGATACAGGCTGCTCCAACCTGCTGTAAAATGCTTGATTTCGAGAGTGAGCGAAACTAATGAAAACATTGTTGGGGTAAAACCTAAAGGGAAAGACCTAGCACCAAATCCAATTTGCCATCTGATCTAACTTCTGGAGGCAGTCAAAATGAGCCTTAGAATTCTTCCCTACCTTATTCCTGTGCTGAGATACAGGCTGCTCCAACCTGCTGTAAAATGCTTGATTTCGAGAGTGAGCGAAACTAATGAAAACATTGTTGGGGTAAAACCTAAAGGGAAAGACCTAGCACCAAAATCCAATTTGCCATCTGATCTAACTTCTGGAGGCAGTCAAAATGATCCTTAGAATTCTTCCCTACCTTATTCCTGTGCTGAGATACAGGCTGCTCCAACCTGCTGTAAAATGCTTGATTTCGAGAGTGAGCGAAACTAATGAAAACATTGTTGGGGTAAAACCTAAAGGGAAAGACCTAGCACCAAATCCAATTTGCCATCTGATCTAACTTCTGGAGGCAGTCAAAATGATCCTTAGAATTCTTCCCTACCTTATTCCTGTGCTGAGATACAGGCTGCTCCAACCTACTGTAAAATGCTTGATTTCGAGAAGTGAGCGAAACTAATGAAAACATTGTTGGGGTAAAAACCTAAAGGGAAAGACCTAGCACCAAATCCAATTTGCCATCTGATCTAACTTCTGGAGGCAGTCAAAATGAGCCTTAGAATTCTTCCCTACCTTATTCCTGTGCTGAGATACAGGCTGCTCCAACCTGCTGTAAAATGCTTGATTTCGAGAGTGAGCGAAACTAATGAAAACATTGTTGGGGTAAAAACCTAAAGGGAAAGACCTAGCACCCAAATCCAATTTGCCATCTGATCTAACTTCTGGAGGCAGTCAAAATGAGCCTTAGAATTCTTCCCTACCTTATTCCTGTTGCTGAGATACAGGCTGCTCCAACCTGCTGTAAAATGCTTGATTTCGAGAGTGAGCGAAACTAATGAAAAACATTGTTGGGGTAAAACCTAAAGGGAAAGACCTAGCACCAAATCCAATTTGCCATCTGATCTAACTTCTGGAGGCAGTCAAAATGAGCCTTAGAATTCTTCCCTACCTTATTCCTGTGCTGAGATACAGGCTGCTCCAACCTGCTGTAAAATGCTTGATTTCGAGAGTGAGCGAAACTAATGAAAACATTGTTGGGGTAAAACCTAAAGGGAAAGACCTAGCACCAAATCCAATTTGCCATCTGATCTAACTTCTGGAGGCAGTCAAAATGAGCCTTAGAATTCTTCCCTACCTTATTCCTGTGCTGAGATACAGGCTGCTCCAACCTGCTGTAAAATGCTTGATTTCGAGAGGTGAGCGAAACTAATGAAAACATTGTTGGGGTAAAACCTAAAGGGAAAGACCTAGCACCAAATCCAATTTGCCATCTCATCTAACTTCTGGAGGCAGTCAAAATGATCCTTAGAATTCTTCCCCTACCTTATTCCTGTGCTGAGATACAGGCTGCCTCCAACCTGCTGTAAAATGCTTGATTTCGAGAGTGAGCGAAACTAATGAAAACATTGTTGGGGTAAAACCTAAAGGGAAAGACCTAGCACCAAATCCAATTTGCCATCTGATCTAACTTCTGGAGGCAGTCAAAATGAGCCTTAGAATTCTTCCCTACCTTATTCCTGTGCTGAGATACAGGCTGCTCCAACCTGCTGTAAAATGCTTGATTTCGAGAGTGAGCGAAACTAATGAAAAACATTGTTGGGGTAAAACCTAAAGGGGAAAGACCTAGCACCAAATCCAATTTGCCATCTGATCTAACTTCTGGAGGCAGTCAAAATGAGCCTTAGAATTCTTCCCTACCTTATTCCTGTGCTGAGATACAGGCTGCTCCAACCTGCTGTAAAATGCTTGATTTCGAGAGTGAGCGAAACTAATGAAAACATTGTTGGGGTAAAACCTAAAGGGAAAGACCTAGCACCAAATCCAATTTGCCATCTCATCTAACTTCTGGAGGCAGTCAAAATGAGCCTTAGAATTCTTCCCTACCTTATTCCTGTGCTGAGATACAGGCTGCTCCAACCTGCTGTAAAATGCTTGGTTTCGAGAGTGAGCGAAACTAATGAAAACATTGTTGGGGTAAAACCTAAAGGGAAAGACCTAGCACCAAATCCAATTTGCCATCTGATCTAACTTCTGGAGGCAGTCAAAATGAGCCTTAGAATTCTTCCCTACCTTATTCCTGTGCTGAGATACAGGCTGCTCCAACCTGCTGTAAAATGCTTGATTTCGAGAGTGAGCGAAACTAATGAAAACATTGTTGGGGTAAAACCTAAAGGGAAAGACCTAGCACCAAATCCAATTTGCCATCTGATCTAACTTCTGGAGGCAGTCAAAATGAGCCTTAGAATTCTTCCCTACCTTATTCCTGTGCTGAGATACAGGCTGCTCCAACCTGCTGTAAAATGCTTGATTTCGAGAGTGAGCGAAACTAATGAAAACATTGTTGGGGTAAAACCTAAAGGGAAAGACCTAGCACCAAATCCAATTTGCCATCTCATCTAACTTCTGGAGGCAGTCAAAATGAGCCTTAGAATTCTTCCCTACCTTATTCCTGTGCTGAGATACAGGCTGCTCCAACCTGCTGTAAAATGCTTGATTTCGAGAGTGAGCGAAACTAATGAAAAACATTGTTGGGGGTAAAAACCTAAAGGGAAAGACCTAGCACCAAATCCAATTTGCCATCTGATCTAACTTCTGGAGGCAGTCAAAATGAGCCTTAGAATTCTTCCCTACCTTATTCCTGTGCTGAGATACAGGCTGCTCCAACCTGCTGTAAAATGCTTGATTTCGAGAGTGAGCGAAACTAATGAAAACATTGTTGGGGTAAAACCTAAAGGGAAAGACCTAGCACCAAATCCAATTTGCCATCTGATCTAACTTCTGGAGGCAGTCAAAATGAGCCTTAGAATTCTTCCCTACCTTATTCCTGTGCTGAGATACAGGCTGCTCCAACCTGCTGTAAAATGCTTGATTTCGAGAGTGAGCGAAACTAATGAAAACATTGTTGGGGTAAAACCTAAAGGGAAAGACCTAGCACCAAATCCAATTTGCCATCTGATCTAACTTCTGGAGGCAGTCAAAATGATCCTTAGAATTCTTCCCTACCTTATTCCTGTGCTGAGATACAGGCTGCTCCAACCTGCTGTAAAAATGCTTGATTTCGAGAGTGAGCGAAACTAATGAAAACATCGTTGGGGTAAAACCTAAAGGGAAAGACCTAGCACCAAATCCAATTTGCCATCTGATCTAACTTCTGGAGGCAGTCAAAATGAGCCTTAGAATTCTTCCCTACCTTATTCCTGTGCTGAGATACAGGCTGCTCCAACCTGCTGTAAAATGCTTGATTTCGAGAGTGAGCGAAACTAATGAAAACATTGTTGGGGTAAAACCTAAAGGGAAAGACCTAGCACCAAATCCAATTTGCCATCTGATCTAACTTCTGGAGGCAGTCAAAATGAGCCTTAGAATTCTTCCCTACCTTATTCCTGTGCTGAGATACAGGCTGCTCCAACCTGCTGTAAAA
Organism: Melanerpes formicivorus; assembly: GCF_026170545.1. Taxonomy (NCBI): domain Eukaryota; kingdom Metazoa; phylum Chordata; class Aves; order Piciformes; family Picidae; genus Melanerpes; species Melanerpes formicivorus. The sequence continues at coordinate 20,811 of NW_027145178.1, read as the reverse complement.
TGCTTGATTTCGAGAGTGAGCGAAACTAATGAAAACATTGTTGGGGTAAAAACCTAAAGGGAAAGACCTAGCACCAAATCCAATTTGCCATCTGATCTAACTTCTGGAGGCAGTCAAAATGATCCTTAGAATTCTTCCCTACCCTTATTCCTGTGCTGAGATACAGGCTGCTCCAACCTACTGTAAAATGCTTGATTTCGAGAGTGAGCGAAACTAATGAAACATTGTTGGGGTAAAACCTAAAGGGAAAGACCTAGCACCAAATCCAATTTGCCATCTGATCTAACTTCTGGAGGCAGTCAAAATGAGCCTTAGAATTCTTCCCTACCTTATTCCTGTGCTGAGATACAGGCTGCTCCAACCTGCTGTAAAATGCTTGATTTCGAGAGTGAGCGAAACTAATGAAAACATTGTTGGGGTAAAACCTAAAGGGAAAGACCTAGCACCAAATCCAATTTGCCATCTGATCTAACTTCTGGAGGCAGTCAAAATGAGCCTTAGAATTCTTCCCTACCTTATTCCTGTGCTGAGATACAGGCTGCTCCAACCTGCTGTAAAATGCTTGATTTCGAGAGTGAGCGAAACTAATGAAAACATTGTTGGGGTAAAACCTAAAGGGAAAGACCTAGCACCAAATCCAATTTGCCATCTGATCTAACTTCTGGAGGCAGTCAAAATGATCCTTAGAATTCTTCCCTACCTTATTCCTGTGCTGAGATACAGGCTGCTCCAACCTGCTGTAAAATGCTTGATTTCGAGAGTGAGCGAAACTAATGAAAACATTGTTGGGGTAAAACCTAAAGGGAAAGACCTAGCACCAAATCCAATTTGCCATCTGATCTAACTTCTGGAGGCAGTCAAAATGAGCCTTAGAATTCTTCCCTACCTTATTCCTGTGCTGAGATACAGGCTGCTCCAACCTGCTGTAAAATGCTTGATTTCGAGAGTGAGCGAAACTAATGAAAACATTGTTGGGGTAAAACCTAAAGGGAAAGACCTAGCACCAAATCCAATTTGCCATCTGATCTAACTTCTGGAGGCAGTCAAAATGAGCCTTAGAATTCTTCCCTACCTTATTCCTGTGCTGAGATACAGGCTGCTCCAACCTGCTGTAAAATGCTTGATTTCGAGAGTGAGCGAAACTAATGAAAACATTGTTGGGGTAAAAACCTAAAGGGAAAGACCTAGCACCAAATCCAATTTGCCATCTGATCTAACTTCTGGAGGCAGTCAAAATGAGCCTTTGAATTCTTCCCTACCTTATTCCTGTGCTGAGATACAGGCTGCTCCAACCTGCTGTAAAATGCTTGATTTCGAGAGTGAGCGAAACTAATGAAAACATTGTTGGGGTAAAAACCGAAAGGGAAAGACCTAGCACCAAATCCAATTTGCCATCTGATCTAACTTCTGGAGGCAGTCAAAATGATCCTTAGAATTCTTCCCTACCTTATTCCTGTGCTGAGATACAGGCTGCTCCAACCTGCTGTAAAATGCTTGATTTCGAGAGTGAGCGAAACTAATGAAAACATTGTTGGGGTAAAACCTAAAGGGAAAGACCTAGCACCAAATCCAATTTGCCATCTGATCTAACTTCTGGAGGCAGTCAAAATGAGCCTTAGAATTCTTCCCTACCTTATTCCTGTGCTGAGATACAGGCTGCTCCAACCTGCTGTAAAATGCTTGATTTCGAGAGTGAGCGAAACTAATGAAAACATTGTTGGGGTAAAACCTAAAGGGAAAGACCTAGCACCAAATCCAATTTGCCATCTGATCTAACTTCTGGAGGCAGTCAAAATGAGCCTTAGAATTCTTCCCTACCTTATTCCTGTGCTGAGATACAGGCTGCTCCAACCTGCTGTAAAATGCTTGATTTCGAGAGTGAGCGAAACTAATGAAAACATTGTTGGGGTAAAACCTAAAGGGAAAGACCTAGCACCAAATCCAATTTGCCATCTCATCTAACTTCTGGAGGCAGTCAAAATGAGCCTTAGAATTCTTCCCTACCTTATTCCTGTGCTGAGATACAGGCTGCTCCAACCTGCTGTAAAATGCTTGGTTTCGAGAGTGAGCGAAACTAATGAAAACATTGTTGGGGTAAAACCTAAAGGGAAAGACCTAGCACCAAATCCAATTTGCCATCTGATCTAACTTCTGGAGGCAGTCAAAATGAGCCTTAGAATTCTTCCCTACCTTATTCCTGTGCTGAGATACAGGCTGCTCCAACCTGCTGTAAAATGCTTGATTTCGAGAGTGAGCGAAACTAATGAAAACATTGTTGGGGTAAAAACCTAAAGGGAAAGACCTAGCACCAAATCCCAATTTGCCATCTGATCTAACTTCTGGAGGCAGTCAAAATGAGCCTTAGAATTCTTCCCTACCTTATTCCTGTGCTGAGATACAGGCTGCTCCAACCTGCTGTAAAATGCTTGATTTCGAGAGTGAGCGAAACTAATGAAAACATTGTTGGGGTAAAACCTAAAGGGAAAGACCTAGCACCAAATCCAATTTGCCATCTGATCTAACTTCTGGAGGCAGTCAAAATGAGCCTTAGAATTCTTCCCTACCTTATTCCTGTGCTGAGATACAGGCTGCTCCAACCTGCTGTAAAATGCTTGATTTCGAGAGTGAGCGAAACTAATGAAAACATTGTTGGGGTAAAACCTAAAGGGAAAGACCTAGCACCAAATCCAATTTGCCATCTGATCTAACTTCTGGAGGCAGTCAAAATGAGCCTTAGAATTCTTCCCTACCTTATTCCTGTGCTGAGATACAGGCTGCTCCAACCTGCTGTAAAATGCTTGATTTCGAGAGTGAGCGAAACTAATGAAAACATTGTTGGGGTAAAACCTAAAGGGAAAGACCTAGCACCAAATCCAATTTGCCATCTGATCTAACTTCTGGAGGCAGTCAAAATGAGCCTTAGAATTCTTCCCTACCTTATTCCTGTGCTGAGATACAGGCTGCTCCAACCTGCTGTAAAATGCTTGATTTCGAGAGTGAGCGAAACTAATGAAAACATTGTTGGGGTAAAACCTAAAGGGAAAGACCTAGCACCAAATCCAATTTGCCATCTCATCTAACTTCTGGAGGCAGTCAAAATGAGCCTTAGAATTCTTCCCTACCTTATTCCTGTGCTGAGATACAGGCTGCTCCAACCTGCTGTAAAATGCTTGGTTTCGAGAGTGAGCGAAACTAATGAAAACATTGTTGGGGTAAAACCTAAAGGGAAAGACCTAGCACCAAATCCAATTTGCCATCTGATCTAACTTCTGGAGGCAGTCAAAATGAGCCTTAGAATTCTTCCCTACCTTATTCCTGTGCTGAGATACAGGCTGCTCCAACCTGCTGTAAAATGCTTGATTTCGAGAGTGAGCGAAACTAATGAAAACATTGTTGGGGTAAAACCTAAAGGGAAAGACCTAGCACCAAATCCAATTTGCCATCTGATCTAACTTCTGGAGGCAGTCAAAATGAGCCTTAGAATTCTTCCCTACCTTATTCCTGTGCTGAGATACAGGCTGCTCCAACCTGCTGTAAAATGCTTGATTTCGAGAGTGAGCGAAACTAATGAAAACATTGTTGGGGTAAAACCTAAAGGGAAAGACCTAGCACCAAATCCAATTTGCCATCTGATCTAACTTCTGGAGGCAGTCAAAATGAGCCTTAGAATTCTTCCCTACCTTATTCCTGTGCTGAGATACAGGCTGCTCCAACCTGCTGTAAAATGCTTGATTTCGAGAGTGAGCGAAACTAATGAAAACATTGTTGGGGTAAAACCTAAAGGGAAAGACCTAGCACCAAATCCAATTTGCCATCTGATCTAACTTCTGGAGGCAGTCAAAATGATCCTTAGAATTCTTCCCTACCTTATTCCTGTGCTGAGATACAGGCTGCTCCAACCTGCTGTAAAATGCTTGATTTCGAGAGTGAGCGAAACTAATGAAAACATTGTTGGGGTAAAACCTAAAGGGAAAGACCTAGCACCAAATCCAATTTGCCTTCTGGTCTAACTTCTGGAGGCAGTCAAAATGAGCCTTAGAATTCTTCCCTACCTTATTCCTGTGCTGAGATACAGGCTGCTCCAACCTGCTGTAAAATGCTTGATTTCGAGAGTGAGCGAAACTAATGAAAACATTGTTGGGGTAAAACCTAAAGGGAAAGACCTAGCACCAAATCCAATTTGCCATCTGATCTAACTTCTGGAGGCAGTCAAAATGAGCCTTAGAATTCTTCCCTACCTTATTCCTGTGCTGAGATACAGGCTGCTCCAACCTGCTGTAAAATGCTTGATTTCGAGAGTGAGCGAAACTAATGAAAACATTGTTGGGGTAAAACCTAAAGGGAAAGACCTAGCACCAAATCCAATTTGCCATCTGATCTAACTTCTGGAGGCAGTCAAAATGAGCCTTAGAATTCTTCCCTACCTTATTCCTGTGCTGAGATACAGGCTGCTCCAACCTGCTGTAAAATGCTTGATTTCGAGAGTGAGCGAAACTAATGAAAACATTGTTGGGGTAAAACCTAAAGGGAAAGACCTAGCACCAAATCCAATTTGCCATCTGATCTAACTTCTGGAGGCAGTCAAAATGAGCCTTAGAATTCTTCCCTACCTTATTCCTGTGCTGAGATACAGGCTGCTCCAACCTGCTGTAAAATGCTTGATTTCGAGAGTGAGCGAAACTAATGAAAACATTGTTGGGGTAAAACCTAAAGGGAAAGACCTAGCACCAAATCCAATTTGCCATCTGATCTAACTTCTGGAGGCAGTCAAAATGAGCCTTAGAATTCTTCCCTACCTTATTCCTGTGCTGAGATACAGGCTGCTCCAACCTGCTGTAAAATGCTTGATTTCGAGAGTGAGCGAAACTAATGAAAACATTGTTGGGGTAAAACCTAAAGGGAAAGACCTAGCACCAAATCCAATTTGCCATCTGATCTAACTTCTGGAGGCAGTCAAAATGATCCTTAGAATTCTTCCCTACCTTATTCCTGTGCTGAGATACAGGCTGCTCCAACCTGCTGTAAAATGCTTGATTTCGAGAGTGAGCGAAACTAATGAAAACATCGTTGGGGTAAAACCTAAAGGGAAAGACCTAGCACCAAATCCAATTTGCCATCTGATCTAACTTCTGGAGGCAGTCAAAATGAGCCTTAGAATTCTTCCCTACCTTATTCCTGTGCTGAGATACAGGCTGCTCCAACCTGCTGTAAAATGCTTGATTTCGAGAGTGAGCGAAACTAATGAAAACATTGTTGGGGTAAAACCTAAAGGGAAAGACCTAGCACCAAATCCAATTTGCCATCTGATCTAACTTCTGGAGGCAGTCAAAATGAGCATTTGAATTCTTCCCTACCTTATTCCTGTGCTGAGATACAGGCTGCTCCAACCTGCTGTAAAATGCTTGATTTCGAGAGTGAGCGAAACTAATGAAAACATCGTTGGGGTAAAACCTAAAGGGAAAGACCTAGCACCAAATCCAATTTGCCATCTGATCTAACTTCTGGAGGCAGTCAAAATGAGCCTTAGAATTCTTCCCTACCTTATTCCTGTGCTGAGATACAGGCTGCTCCAACCTGCTGTAAAATGCTTGATTTCGAGAGTGAGCGAAACTAATGAAAACATTGTTGGGGTAAAACCTAAAGGGAAAGACCTAGCACCAAATCCAATTTGCCATCTGATCTAACTTCTGGAGGCAGTCAAAATGAGCCTTAGAATTCTTCCCTACCTTATTCCTGTGCTGAGATACAGGCTGCTCCAACCTGCTGTAAAATGCTTGATTTCGAGAGTGAGCGAAACTAATGAAAACATTGTTGGGGTAAAACCTAAAGGGAAAGACCTAGCACCAAATCCAATTTGCCATCTGATCTAACATCTGGAGGCAGTCAAAATGATCCTTAGAATTCTTCCCTACCTTATTCCTGTGCTGAGATACAGGCTGCTCCAACCTGCTGTAAAATGCTTGATTTCGAGAGTGAGCGAAACTAATGAAAACATTGTTGGGGTAAAACCTAAAGGGAAAGACCTAGCACCAAATCCAATTTGCCATCTGATCTAACTTCTGGAGGCAGTCAAAATGATCCTTAGAATTCTTCCCTACCTTATTTCTGTGCTGAGATACAGGCTGCTCCAACCTGCTGTAAAATGCTTGATTTCGAGAGTGAGCGAAACTAATGAAAACATTGTTGGGGTAAAACCTAAAGGGAAAGACCTAGCACCAAATCCAATTTGCCATCTGATCTAACTTCTGGAGGCAGTCAAAATGATCCTTAGAATTCTTCCCTACCTTATTCCTGTGCTGAGATACAGGCTGCTCCAACCTGCTGTACAATGCTTGATTTCGAGAGTGAGCGAAACTAATGAAAACATTGTTGGGGTAAAACCTAAAGGGAAAGACCTAGCACCAAATCCAATTTGCCATCTGATCTAACTTCTGGAGGCAGTCAAAATGAGCATTTGAATTCTTCCCTACCTTATTCCTGTGCTGAGATACAGGCTGCTCCAACCTGCTGTAAAATGCTTGATTTCGAGAGTGAGCGAAACTAATGAAAACATTGTTGGGGTAAAACCTAAAGGGAAAGACCTAGCACCAAATCCAATTTGCCATCTGATCTAACTTCTGGAGGCAGTCAAAATGATCCTTAGAATTCTTCCCTACCTTATTCCTGTGCTGAGATACAGGCTGCTCCAACCTGCTGTAAAATGCTTGATTTCGAGAGTGAGCGAAACTAATGAAAACATCGTTGGGGTAAAACCTAAAGGGAAAGACCTAGCACCAAATCCAATTTGCCATCTGATCTAACTTCTGGAGGCAGTCAAAATGAGCCTTAGAATTCTTCCCTACCTTATTCCTGTGCTGAGATACAGGCTGCTCCAACCTGCTGTAAAATGCTTGATTTCGAGAGTGAGCGAAACTAATGAAAACATTGTTGGGGTAAAACCTAAAGGGAAAGACCTAGCACCAAATCCAATTTGCCATCTGATCTAACTTCTGGAGGCAGTCAAAATGATCCTTAGAATTCTTCCCTACCTTATTCCTGTGCTGAGATACAGGCTGCTCCAACCTGCTGTAAAATGCTTGATTTCGAGAGTGAGCGAAACTAATGAAAACATCGTTGGGGTAAAACCTAAAGGGAAAGACCTAGCACCAAATCCAATTTGCCATCTGATCTAACTTCTGGAGGCAGTCAAAATGAGCCTTAGAATTCTTCCCTACCTTATTCCTGTGCTGAGATACAGGCTGCTCCAACCTGCTGTAAAATGCTTGATTTCGAGAGTGAGCGAAACTAATGAAAACATTGTTGGGGTAAAACCTAAAGGGAAAGACCTAGCACCAAATCCAATTTGCCATCTGATCTAACTTCTGGAGGCAGTCAAAATGAGCATTTGAATTCTTCCCTACCTTATTCCTGTGCTGAGATACAGGCTGCTCCAACCTGCTGTAAAATGCTTGATTTCGAGAGTGAGCGAAACTAATGAAAACATCGTTGGGGTAAAACCTAAAGGGAAAGACCTAGCACCAAATCCAATTTGCCATCTGATCTAACTTCTGGAGGCAGTCAAAATGAGCCTTAGAATTCTTCCCTACCTTATTCCTGTGCTGAGATACAGGCTGCTCCAACCTGCTGTAAAATGCTTGATTTCGAGAGTGAGCGAAACTAATGAAAACATTGTTGGGGTAAAACCTAAAGGGAAAGACCTAGCACCAAATCCAATTTGCCATCTGATCTAACTTCTGGAGGCAGTCAAAATGATCCTTAGAATTCTTCCCTACCTTATTCCTGTGCTGAGATACAGGCTGCTCCAACCTGCTGTAAAATGCTTGATTTCGAGAGTGAGCGAAACTAATGAAAACATTGTTGGGGTAAAACCTAAAGGGAAAGACCTAGCACCAAATCCAATTTGCCATCTGATCTAACTTCTGGAGGCAGTCAAAATGAGCCTTAGAATTCTTCCCTACCTTATTCCTGTGCTGAGATACAGGCTGCTCCAACCTGCTGTAAAATGCTTGATTTCGAGAGTGAGCGAAACTAATGAAAACATTGTTGGGGTAAAACCTAAAGGGAAAGACCTAGCACCAAATCCAATTTGCCATCTGATCTAACTTCTGGAGGCAGTCAAAATGATCCTTAGAATTCTTCCCTACCTTATTCCTGTGCTGAGATACAGGCTGCTCCAACCTGCTGTAAAATGCTTGATTTCGAGAGTGAGCGAAACTAATGAAAACATTGTTGGGGTAAAACCTAAAGGGAAAGACCTAGCACCAAATCCAATTTGCCATCTGATCTAACTTCTGGAGGCAGTCAAAATGAGCCTTAGAATTCTTCCCTACCTTATTCCTGTGCTGAGATACAGGCTGCTCCAACCTGCTGTAAAATGCTTGATTTCGAGAGTGAGCGAAACTAATGAAAACATTGTTGGGGTAAAACCTAAAGGGAAAGACCTAGCACCAAATCCAATTTGCCATCTGATCTAACTTCTGGAGGCAGTCAAAATGAGCCTTAGAATTCTTCCCTACCTTATTCCTGTGCTGAGATACAGGCTGCTCCAACCTGCTGTAAAATGCTTGATTTCGAGAGTGAGCGAAACTAATGAAAACATCGTTGGGGTAAAACCTAAAGGGAAAGACCTAGCACCAAATCCAATTTGCCATCTGATCTAACTTCTGGAGGCAGTCAAAATGATCCTTAGAATTCTTCCCTACCTTATTCCTGTGCTGAGATACAGGCTGCTCCAACCTGCTGTACAATGCTTGATTTCGAGAGTGAGCGAAACTAATGAAAACATTGTTGGGGTAAAACCTAAAGGGAAAGACCTAGCACCAAATCCAATTTGCCATCTGATCTAACTTCTGGAGGCAGTCAAAATGAGCATTTGAATTCTTCCCTACCTTATTCCTGTGCTGAGATACAGGCTGCTCCAACCTGCTGTAAAATGCTTGATTTCGAGAGTGAGCGAAACTAATGAAAACATTGTTGGGGTAAAACCTAAAGGGAAAGACCTAGCACCAAATCCAATTTGCCATCTGATCTAACTTCTGGAGGCAGTCAAAATGATCCTTAGAATTCTTCCCTACCTTATTCCTGTGCTGAGATACAGGCTGCTCCAACCTGCTGTAAAATGCTTGATTTCGAGAGTGAGCGAAACTAATGAAAACATCGTTGGGGTAAAACCTAAAGGGAAAGACCTAGCACCAAATCCAATTTGCCATCTGATCTAACTTCTGGAGGCAGTCAAAATGAGCCTTAGAATTCTTCCCTACCTTATTCCTGTGCTGAGATACAGGCTGCTCCAACCTGCTGTAAAATGCTTGATTTCGAGAGTGAGCGAAACTAATGAAAACATCGTTGGGGTAAAACCTAAAGGGAAAGACCTAGCACCAAATCCAATTTGCCATCTGATCTAACTTCTGGAGGCAGTCAAAATGAGCCTTAGAATTCTTCCCTACCTTATTCCTGTGCTGAGATACAGGCTGCTCCAACCTGCTGTAAAATGCTTGATTTCGAGAGTGAGCGAAACTAATGAAAACATTGTTGGGGTAAAACCTAAAGGGAAAGACCTAGCACCAAATCCAATTTGCCATCTGATCTAACTTCTGGAGGCAGTCAAAATGAGCCTTAGAATTCTTCCCTACCTTATTCCTGTGCTGAGATACAGGCTGCTCCAACCTGCTGTAAAATGCTTGATTTCGAGAGTGAGCGAAACTAATGAAAACATTGTTGGGGTAAAACCTAAAGGGAAAGACCTAGCACCAAATCCAATTTGCCATCTGATCTAACTTCTGGAGGCAGTCAAAATGAGCCTTAGAATTCTTCCCTACCTTATTCCTGTGCTGAGATACAGGCTGCTCCAACCTGCTGTAAAATGCTTGATTTCGAGAGTGAGCGAAACTAATGAAAACATTGTTGGGGTAAAACCTAAAGGGAAAGACCTAGCACCAAATCCAATTTGCCATCTGATCTAACTTCTGGAGGCAGTCAAAATGAGCCTTAGAATTCTTCCCTACCTTATTCCTGTGCTGAGATACAGGCTGCTCCAACCTGCTGTAAAATGCTTGATTTCGAGAGTGAGCGAAACTAATGAAAACATTGTTGGGGTAAAACCTAAAGGGAAAGACCTAGCACCAAATCCAATTTGCCATCTGATCTAACATCTGGAGGCAGTCAAAATGATCCTTAGAATTCTTCCCTACCTTATTCCTGTGCTGAGATACAGGCTGCTCCAACCTGCTGTAAAATGCTTGATTTCGAGAGTGAGCGAAACTAATGAAAACATTGTTGGGGTAAAACCTAAAGGGAAAGACCTAGCACCAAATCCAATTTGCCATCTGATCTAACTTCTGGAGGCAGTCAAAATGATCCTTAGAATTCTTCCCTACCTTATTTCTGTGCTGAGATACAGGCTGCTCCAACCTGCTGTAAAATGCTTGATTTCGAGAGTGAGCGAAACTAATGAAAACATTGTTGGGGTAAAACCTAAAGGGAAAGACCTAGCACCAAATCCAATTTGCCATCTGATCTAACTTCTGGAGGCAGTCAAAATGATCCTTAGAATTCTTCCCTACCTTATTCCTGTGCTGAGATACAGGCTGCTCCAACCTGCTGTACAATGCTTGATTTCGAGAGTGAGCGAAACTAATGAAAACATTGTTGGGGTAAAACCTAAAGGGAAAGACCTAGCACCAAATCCAATTTGCCATCTGATCTAACTTCTGGAGGCAGTCAAAATGAGCATTTGAATTCTTCCCTACCTTATTCCTGTGCTGAGATACAGGCTGCTCCAACCTGCTGTAAAATGCTTGATTTCGAGAGTGAGCGAAACTAATGAAAACATTGTTGGGGTAAAACCTAAAGGGAAAGACCTAGCACCAAATCCAATTTGCCATCTGATCTAACTTCTGGAGGCAGTCAAAATGATCCTTAGAATTCTTCCCTACCTTATTCCTGTGCTGAGATACAGGCTGCTCCAACCTGCTGTAAAATGCTTGATTTCGAGAGTGAGCGAAACTAATGAAAACATCGTTGGGGTAAAACCTAAAGGGAAAGACCTAGCACCAAATCCAATTTGCCATCTGATCTAACTTCTGGAGGCAGTCAAAATGAGCCTTAGAATTCTTCCCTACCTTATTCCTGTGCTGAGATACAGGCTGCTCCAACCTGCTGTAAAATGCTTGATTTCGAGAGTGAGCGAAACTAATGAAAACATTGTTGGGGTAAAACCTAAAGGGAAAGACCTAGCACCAAATCCAATTTGCCATCTGATCTAACTTCTGGAGGCAGTCAAAATGAGCCTTAGAATTCTTCCCTACCTTATTCCTGTGCTGAGATACAGGCTGCTCCAACCTGCTGTAAAATGCTTGATTTCGAGAGTGAGCGAAACTAATGAAAACATTGTTGGGGTAAAACCTAAAGGGAAAGACCTAGCACCAAATCCAATTTGCCATCTGATCTAACTTCTGGAGGCAGTCAAAATGATCCTTAGAATTCTTCCCTACCTTATTCCTGTGCTGAGATACAGGCTGCTCCAACCTGCTGTAAAATGCTTGATTTCGAGAGTGAGCGAAACTAATGAAAACATTGTTGGGGTAAAACCTAAAGGGAAAGACCTAGCACCAAATCCAATTTGCCATCTGATCTAACTTCTGGAGGCAGTCAAAATGATCCTTAGAATTCTTCCCTACCTTATTCCTGTGCTGAGATACAGGCTGCTCCAACCTGCTGTAAAATGCTTGATTTCGAGAGTGAGCGAAACTAATGAAAACATTGTTGGGGTAAAACCTAAAGGGAAAGACCTAGCACCAAATCCAATTTGCCATCTGATCTAACTTCTGGAGGCAGTCAAAATGATCCTTAGAATTCTTCCCTACCTTATTCCTGTGCTGAGATACAGGCTGCTCCAACCTGCTGTAAAATGCTTGATTTCGAGAGTGAGCGAAACTAATGAAAACATTGTTGGGGTAAAACCTAAAGGGAAAGACCTAGCACCAAATCCAATTTGCCATCTGATCTAACTTCTGGAGGCAGTCAAAATGATCCTTAGAATTCTTCCCTACCTTATTCCTGTGCTGAGATACAGGCTGCTCCAACCTGCTGTAAAATGCTTGATTTCGAGAGTGAGCGAAACTAATGAAAACATTGTTGGGGTAAAACCTAAAGGGAAAGACCTAGCACCAAATCCAATTTGCCATCTGATCTAACTTCTGGAGGCAGTCAAAATGAGCATTTGAATTCTTCCCTACCTTATTCCTGTGCTGAGATACAGGCTGCTCCAACCTGCTGTAAAATGCTTGATTTCGAGAGTGAGCGAAACTAATGAAAACATTGTTGGGGTAAAACCTAAAGGGAAAGACCTAGCACCAAATCCAATTTGCCATCTGATCTAACTTCTGGAGGCAGTCAAAATGATCCTTAGAATTCTTCCCTACCTTATTCCTGTGCTGAGATACAGGCTGCTCCAACCTGCTGTAAAATGCTTGATTTCGAGAGTGAGCGAAACTAATGAAAACATCGTTGGGGTAAAACCTAAAGGGAAAGACCTAGCACCAAATCCAATTTGCCATCTGATCTAACTTCTGGAGGCAGTCAAAATGAGCCTTAGAATTCTTCCCTACCTTATTCCTGTGCTGAGATACAGGCTGCTCCAACCTGCTGTAAAATGCTTGATTTCGAGAGTGAGCGAAACTAATGAAAACATTGTTGGGGTAAAACCTAAAGGGAAAGACCTAGCACCAAATCCAATTTGCCATCTGATCTAACTTCTGGAGGCAGTCAAAATGATCCTTAGAATTCTTCCCTACCTTATTCCTGTGCTGAGATACAGGCTGCTCCAACCTGCTGTAAAATGCTTGATTTCGAGAGTGAGCGAAACTAATGAAAACATTGTTGGGGTAAAACCTAAAGGGAAAGACCTAGCACCAAATCCAATTTGCCATCTGATCTAACTTCTGGAGGCAGTCAAAATGAGCCTTAGAATTCTTCCCTACCTTATTCCTGTGCTGAGATACAGGCTGCTCCAACCTGCTGTAAAATGCTTGATTTCGAGAGTGAGCGAAACTAATGAAAACATTGTTGGGGTAAAACCTAAAGGGAAAGACCTAGCACCAAATCCAATTTGCCATCTGATCTAACTTCTGGAGGCAGTCAAAATGAGCCTTAGAATTCTTCCCTACCTTATTCCTGTGCTGAGATACAGGCTGCTCCAACCTGCTGTAAAATGCTTGATTTCGAGAGTGAGCGAAACTAATGAAAACATTGTTGGGGTAAAACCTAAAGGGAAAGACCTAGCACCAAATCCAATTTGCCATCTGATCTAACTTCTGGAGGCAGTCAAAATGAGCCTTAGAATTCTTCCCTACCTTATTCCTGTGCTGAGATACAGGCTGCTCCAACCTGCTGTAAAATGCTTGATTTCGAGAGTGAGCGAAACTAATGAAAACATTGTTGGGGTAAAACCTAAAGGGAAAGACCTAGCACCAAATCCAATTTGCCATCTGATCTAACTTCTGGAGGCAGTCAAAATGAGCATTTGAATTCTTCCCTACCTTATTCCTGTGCTGAGATACAGGCTGCTCCAACCTGCTGTAAAATGCTTGATTTCGAGAGTGAGCGAAACTAATGAAAACATTGTTGGGGTAAAACCTAAAGGGAAAGACCTAGCACCAAATCCAATTTGCCATCTGATCTAACTTCTGGAGGCAGTCAAAATGATCCTTAGAATTCTTCCCTACCTTATTCCTGTGCTGAGATACAGGCTGCTCCAACCTGCTGTAAAATGCTTGATTTCGAGAGTGAGCGAAACTAATGAAAACATCGTTGGGGTAAAACCTAAAGGGAAAGACCTAGCACCAAATCCAATTTGCCATCTGATCTAACTTCTGGAGGCAGTCAAAATGAGCCTTAGAATTCTTCCCTACCTTATTCCTGTGCTGAGATACAGGCTGCTCCAACCTGCTGTAAAATGCTTGATTTCGAGAGTGAGCGAAACTAATGAAAACATTGTTGGGGTAAAACCTAAAGGGAAAGACCTAGCACCAAATCCAATTAGCCATCTGATCTAACTTCTGGAGGCAGTCAAAATGAGCCTTAGAATTCTTCCCTACCTTATTCCTGTGCTGAGATACAGGCTGCTCCAACCTGCTGTAAAATGCTTGATTTCGAGAGTGAGCGAAACTAATGAAAACATTGTTGGGGTAAAACCTAAAGGGAAAGACCTAGCACCAAATCCAATTTGCCATCTGATCTAACTTCTGGAGGCAGTCAAAATGAGCCTTAGAATTCTTCCCTACCTTATTCCTGTGCTGAGATACAGGCTGCTCCAACCTGCTGTAAAATGCTTGATTTCGAGAGTGAGCGAAACTAATGAAAACATTGTTGGGGTAAAACCTAAAGGGAAAGACCTAGCACCAAATCCAATTTGCCATCTGATCTAACTTCTGGAGGCAGTCAAAATGATCCTTAGAATTCTTCCCTACCTTATTCCTGTGCTGAGATACAGGCTGCTCCAACCTGCTGTAAAATGCTTGATTTCGAGAGTGAGCGAAACTAATGAAAACATTGTTGGGGTAAAACCTAAAGGGAAAGACCTAGCACCAAATCCAATTTGCCATCTGATCTAACTTCTGGAGGCAGTCAAAATGATCCTTAGAATTCTTCCCTACCTTATTCCTGTGCTGAGATACAGGCTGCTCCAACCTGCTGTAAAATGCTTGATTTCGAGAGTGAGCGAAACTAATGAAAACATTGTTGGGGTAAAACCTAAAGGGAAAGACCTAGCACCAAATCCAATTTGCCATCTGATCTAACTTCTGGAGGCAGTCAAAATGAGCCTTAGAATCCTTCCCTACCTTATTCCTGTGCTGAGATACAGGCTGCTCCAACCTGCTGTAAAATGCTTGATTTCGAGAGTGAGCGAAACTAATGAAAACATTGTTGGGGTAAAACCTAAAGGGAAAGACCTAGCACCAAATCCAATTTGCCATCTGATCTAACTTCTGGAGGCAGTCAAAATGAGCCTTTGAATTCTTCCCTACCTTATTCCTGTGCTGAGATACAGGCTGCTCCAACCTGCTGTAAAATGCTTGATTTCGAGAGTGAGCGAAACTAATGAAAACATTGTTGGGGTAAAACCTAAAGGGAAAGACCTAGCACCAAATCCAATTTGCCATCTGATCTAACTTCTGGAGGCAGTCAAAATGATCCTTAGAATTCTTACCTACCTTATTCCAATGCTGAGATACAGGCTGCTCCAACCTGCTGTAAAATGCTTGATTTCGAGAGTGAGCGAAACTAATGAAAACATTGTTGGGGTAAAACCTAAAGGGAAAGACCTAGCACCAAATCCAATTTGCCATCTGATCTAACTTCTGGAGGCAGTCAAAATGAGCCTTAGAATTCTTCCCTACCTTATTCCTGTGCTGAGATACAGGCTGCTCCAACCTGCTGTAAAATGCTTGATTTCGAGAGTGAGCGAAACTAATGAAAACATTGTTGGGGTAAAACCTAAAGGGAAAGACCTAGCACCAAATCCAATTTGCCATCTGATCTAACTTCTGGAGGCAGTCAAAATGATCCTTAGAATTCTTCCCTACCTTATTCCTGTGCTGAGATACAGGCTGCTCCAACCTGCTGTAAAATGCTTGATTTCGAGAGTGAGCGAAACTAATGAAAACATTGTTGGGGTAAAACCTAAAGGGAAAGACCTAGCACCAAATCCAATTTGCCATCTGATCTAACTTCTGGAGGCAGTCAAAATGAGCCTTAGAATTCTTCCCTACCTTATTCCTGTGCTGAGATACAGGCTGCTCCAACCTGCTGTAAAATGCTTGATTTCGAGAGTGAGCGAAACTAATGAAAACATCGTTGGGGTAAAACCTAAAGGGAAAGACCTAGCACCAAATCCAATTTGCCATCTGATCTAACTTCTGGAGGCAGTCAAAATGAGCCTTAGAATTCTTCCCTACCTTATTCCTGTGCTGAGATACAGGCTGCTCCAACCTGCTGTAAAATGCTTGATTTCGAGAGTGAGCGAAACTAATGAAAACATTGTTGGGGTAAAACCTAAAGGGAAAGACCTAGCACCAAATCCAATTTGCCATCTGATCTAACTTCTGGAGGCAGTCAAAATGAGCCTTAGAATTCTTCCCTACCTTATTCCTGTGCTGAGATACAGGCTGCTCCAACCTGCTGTAAAATGCTTGATTTCGAGAGTGAGCGAAACTAATGAAAACATTGTTGGGGTAAAACCTAAAGGGAAAGACCTAGCACCAAATCCAATTTGCCATCTGATCTAACTTCTGGAGGCAGTCAAAATGATCCTTAGAATTCTTCCCTACCTTATTCCTGTGCTGAGATACAGGCTGCTCCAACCTGCTGTAAAATGCTTGATTTCGAGAGTGAGCGAAACTAATGAAAACATTGTTGGGGTAAAACCTAAAGGGAAAGACCTAGCACCAAATCCAATTTGCCATCTGGTCTAACTTCTGGAGGCAGTCAAAATGAGCCTTAGAATTCTTCCCTACCTTATTCCTGTGCTGAGATACAGGCTGCTCCAACCTGCTGTAAAATGCTTGATTTCGAGAGTGAGCGAAACTAATGAAAACATTGTTGGGGTAAAACCTAAAGGGAAAGACCTAGCACCAAATCCAATTTGCCATCTGATCTAACTTCTGGAGGCAGTCAAAATGATCCTTAGAATTCTTCCCTACCTTATTCCTGTGCTGAGATACAGGCTGCTCCAACCTGCTGTAAAATGCTTGATTTCGAGAGTGAGCGAAACTAATGAAAACATTGTTGGGGTAAAACCTAAAGGGAAAGACCTAGCACCAAATCCAATTTGCCATCTGATCTAACTTCTGGAGGCAGTCAAAATGATCCTTAGAATTCTTCCCTACCTTATTCCTGTGCTGAGATACAGGCTGCTCCAACCTGCTGTAAAATGCTTGATTTCGAGAGTGAGCGAAACTAATGAAAACATTGTTGGGGTAAAACCTAAAGGGAAAGACCTAGCACCAAATCCAATTTGCCATCTGATCTAACTTCTGGAGGCAGTCAAAATGATCCTTAGAATTCTTCCCTACCTTATTCCTGTGCTGAGATACAGGCTGCTCCAACCTGCTGTAAAATGCTTGATTTCGAGAGTGAGCGAAACTAATGAAAACATTGTTGGGGTAAAACCTAAAGGGAAAGACCTAGCACCAAATCCAATTTGCCATCTGATCTAACTTCTGGAGGCAGTCAAAATGAGCCTTAGAATTCTTCCCTACCTTATTCCTGTGCTGAGATACAGGCTGCTCCAACCTGCTGTAAAATGCTTGATTTCGAGAGTGAGCGAAACTAATGAAAACATTGTTGGGGTAAAACCTAAAGGGAAAGACCTAGCACCAAATCCAATTTGCCATCTGATCTAACTTCTGGAGGCAGTCAAAATGATCCTTAGAATTCTTCCCTACCTTATTCCTGTGCTGAGATACAGGCTGCTCCAACCTGCTGTAAAATGCTTGATTTCGAGAGTGAGCGAAACTAATGAAAACATTGTTGGGGTAAAACCTAAAGGGAAAGACCTAGCACCAAATCCAATTTGCCATCTGATCTAACTTCTGGAGGCAGTCAAAATGAGCCTTTGAATTCTTCCCTACCTTATTCCTGTGCTGAGATACAGGCTGCTCCAACCTGCTGTAAAATGGGTTTGGTTCGTTGGTTGTGTGTTTGTTTTGGGTAGTTTTTATTGTGTGGGTGGAGTGTTAAATGCAGCACCAAATCCAATTTGCCATCTGATCTAACTTCTGGAGGCAGTCAAAATGATCCTTAGAATTCTTCCCTACCTTATTCCTGTGCTGAGATACAGGCTGCTCCAACCTGCTGTAAAATGCTTGATTTCGAGAGTGAGCGAAACTAATGAAAACATCGTTGGGGTAAAACCTAAAGGGAAAGACCTAGCACCAAATCCAATTTGCCATCTGATCTAACTTCTGGAGGCAGTCAAAATGAGCCTTAGAATTCTTCCCTACCTTATTCCTGTGCTGAGATACAGGCTGCTCCAACCTGCTGTAAAATGCTTGATTTCGAGAGTGAGCGAAACTAATGAAAACATCGTTGGGGTAAAAACCTAAAGGGAAAGGACCTAGCACCAAATCCAATTTGCCATCTGATCTAACTTCTGGAGGCAGTCAAAATGATCCTTAGAATTCTTCCCTACCTTATTCCTGTGCTGAGATACAGGCTGCTCCAACCTGCTGTAAAATGCTTGATTTCGAGAGTGAGCGAAACTAATGAAAACATCGTTGGGGTAAAACCTAAAGGGAAAGACCTAGCACCAAATCCAATTTGCCATCTGATCTAACTTCTGGAGGCAGTCAAAATGATCCTTAGAATTCTTCCCTACCTTATTCCTGTGCTGAGATACAGGCTGCTCCAACCTGCTGTACAATGCTTGATTTCGAGAGTGAGCGAAACTAATGAAAACATCGTTGGGGTAAAAACCTAAAGGGAAAGACCTAGCACCAAATCCAATTTGCCATCTGATCTAACTTCTGGAGGCAGTCAAAATGAGCCTTAGAATTCTTCCCTACCTTATTCCTGTGCTGAGATACAGGCTGCTCCAACCTGCTGTAAAATGCTTGATTTCGAGAGTGAGCGAAACTAATGAAAACATCGTTGGGGTAAAACCTAAAGGGAAAGACCTAGCACCAAATCCAATTTGCCATCTGATCTAACTTCTGGAGGCAGTCAAAATGATCCTTAGAATTCTTCCCTACCTTATTCCTGTGCTGAGATACAGGCTGCTCCAACCTGCTGTAAAATGCTTGATTTCGAGAGTGAGAAAACTAATGAAAACATTGTTGGGGGTAAAACCTAAAGGGAAAGACCTAGCACCAAATCCAATTTGCCATCTGATCTAACTTCTGGAGGCAGTCAAAATGAGCCTTAGAATTCTTCCCTACCTTATTCCTGTGCTGAGATACAGGCTGCTCCAACCTGCTGTAAAATGCTTGATTTCGAGAGTGAGCGAAACTAATGAAAACATTGTTGGGGTAAAACCTAAAGGGAAAGACCTAGCACCAAATCCAATTTGCCATCTGATCTAACTTCTGGAGGCAGTCAAAATGAGCCTTAGAATTCTTCCCTACCTTATTCCTGTGCTGAGATACAGGCTGCTCCAACCTGCTGTAAAATGCTTGATTTCGAGAGTGAGCGAAACTAATGAAAACATTGTTGGGGTAAAACCTAAAGGGAAAGACCTAGCACCAAATCCAATTTGCCATCTGATCTAACTTCTGGAGGCAGTCAAAATGATCCTTAGAATTCTTCCCTACCTTATTCCTGTGCTGAGATACAGGCTGCTCCAACCTGCTGTAAAATGCTTGATTTCGAGAGTGAGCGAAACTTATGAAAACATTGTTGGGGTAAAACCTAAAGGGAAAGACCTAGCACCAAATCCAATTTGCCATCTGATCTAACTTCTGGAGGCAGTCAAAATGAGCCTTAGAATTCTTCCCCTACCTTATTCCTGTGCTGAGATACAGGCTGCTCCAACCTGCTGTAAAATGCTTGATTTCGAGAGTGAGCGAAACTAATGAAAACATTGTTGGGGTAAAACCTAAAGGGAAAGACCTAGCACCAAATCCAATTTGCCATCTGATCTAACTTCTGGAGGCAGTCAAAATGAGCCTTAGAATTCTTCCCTACCTTATTCCTGTGCTGAGATACAGGCTGCTCCAACCTGCTGTAAAATGCTTGATTTCGAGAGTGAGCGAAACTAATGAAAACATTGTTGGGGTAAAACCTAAAGGGAAAGACCTAGCACCAAATCCAATTTGCCATCTGATCTAACTTCTGGAGGCAGTCAAAATGAGCCTTAGAATTCTTCCCTACCTTATTCCTGTGCTGAGATACAGGCTGCTCCAACCTGCTGTAAAATGCTTGATTTCGAGAGTGAGCGAAACTAATGAAAACATTGTTGGGGTAAAACCTAAAGGGAAAGACCTAGCACCAAATCCAATTTGCCATCTGATCTAACTTCTGGAGGCAGTCAAAATGAGCATTTGAATTCTTCCCTACCTTATTCCTGTGCTGAGATACAGGCTGCTCCAACCTGCTGTAAAATGCTTGATTTCGAGAGTGAGCGAAACTAATGAAAACATTGTTGGGGTAAAACCTAAAGGGAAAGACCTAGCACCAAATCCAATTTGCCATCTGATCTAACTTCTGGAGGCAGTCAAAATGAGCCTTAGAATTCTTCCCTACCTTATTCCTGTGCTGAGATACAGGCTGCTCCAACCTGCTGTAAAATGCTTGATTTCGAGAGTGAGCGAAACTAATGAAAACATTGTTGGGGTAAAACCTAAAGGGAAAGACCTAGCACCAAATCCAATTTGCCATCTGATCTAACTTCTGGAGGCAGTCAAAATGAGCCTTAGAATTCTTCCCTACCTTATTCCTGTGCTGAGATACAGGCTGCTCCAACCTGCTGTAAAATGCTTGATTTCGAGAGTGAGCGAAACTAATGAAAACATTGTTGGGGTAAAACCTAAAGGGAAAGACCTAGCACCAAATCCAATTTGCCATCTGATCTAACTTCTGGAGGCAGTCAAAATGAGCCTTAGAATTCTTCCCTACCTTATTCCTGTGCTGAGATACAGGCTGCTCCAACCTGCTGTAAAATGCTTGATTTCGAGAGTGAGCGAAACTAATGAAAACATTGTTGGGGTAAAACCTAAAGGGAAAGACCTAGCACCAAATCCAATTTGCCATCTGATCTAACTTCTGGAGGCAGTCAAAATGAGCCTTAGAATTCTTCCCTACCTTATTCCGTTGCCT
>NW_027145177.1:0-26796 GCF_026170545.1 Melanerpes formicivorus | reverse complement strand
GAAATGCAAGGAACAAATCTAAACGTGCAGACAACTCACACTAAGGGAATGAGTATATTTCTCATGCTTCCAGGCACCTACTTGTAATCATGCAGTACAGCCACAGAAATCAGGCACAAGAGTTTACTGATCCCATTCTGTGGCTAGTGAAAAACTGCTTCCTAGAAAGTTCTACAGGGCTGTGTGGCTCTTTCCCTGGGTTGTGCTAGTACTGAAAAGTAGTATCATCCATGTGATTAATGTTAGCTGTCAAGTTATTTTGGTGCAGGTGACTCAGGTAACGTTTGATGCTGTCACCATTTGTACAGGGTGTGGTAAACATTGTCATGGAACAACACAATTATATTTTACAAAGTCTTTCATGCAAAGCGTAACAAAAGGCTTTGCAAAGTGCCATAAATGCAGTGGTTTGATTTTTTTCCACTCAGTGACTCCTCCTTCTCCACTTCTGTCTTTCCTCTCAGGGTGGCCATGTGTGGGAGTGTATTCCTGTAAAACGCTGCAGCTATTTCTTGCACTGCTTTGGATACACTTTCCCAAACCTCAACAGGCAGACAGGCTTCTCCATCACTGGCTTTTTGTCCAGTTCAGCATTAGCTGATACCAGGAGGAATTCCTTGAGTGTGGAATCTCAGGGAACCAGCTCTGTTAGGTCACTCCTCCCGCTGAAATGAGGCCACCCCTTAGAAAGACAGATTAGGTTTGGTGATTGGTCTTATCTCCTCAGCAAGAACATGTCCACTGAGAGGTTTCCTTCAGCTAGGAATACTCTCTCGAGGTGTTTAGCTCTGGTTTCTTGAGCATAAGCTGGGCTTGCTTGTCTGCTTTGAGGTGTCTTAAACTCCTCATGCTCTAGGGCTTGATTTACCTGGATGGCCTTGTCACCAAGCCCTCTCTTATCACAATATCTCCCTTAGGGATGATCATGGATAAAATACAGCCCTCTTAGGAGTTCCTTTCTTACTGTAGTGACAGTTATTTTTTACTTCAGGTTCTCAATACTACATATGGGCTAACATGGGAACACAACTGACATGAGTGTTAAACCCCTTCTCTCTACCAACCACAAAAAGAGTGAGGGTTTCAAAATGCAGGGCAGCAATTGATATGAACATCACCACAGTACCATGAGCTGAGAAGCTATTGCTGTCACATGCCAAAGTTATGTATCTGCAGCAGGTGCCTTGAATAGAGCTTCTGAGCCAAATCTTCCCATCCTTTATAACTATTATTCAGCCTATTTTGTGATCACTTTGGCTTTAGACAGACTGTACTGAGTGCTCTTGTCATTACAGTGCATTGACATGCATACACCTGCTCTGAAATTTACCTTTATTGAACAGTGGCAAAACTTTCTTCTGTCTTAGATGAATGATTTTTCTATGGCCTCCTTAAGAACTAATTCAGCAGGGGCTTTTTTTTTGCTGATTATTTTTGAGGATTTAAAAACCACAAAACCAGAACATCCCTATACTTGAAAGGCTAAACCCCTACTTTCATGATAGCCCAGAGGACTAGAACAGTCCTTTTAAATTGTTTGTTTGTAGTCAGAAATGAAAATGAGGGATAAGTGCTACTTTTTAATCTGAAAACCCCCAAACCACACCCAGAAATTTGACCAATACACCAATAAAGCCCCCAAATCCTTTATTCCCTTTGCTTTTTCTGCCCTATTCTCACACAGTTTGAGAGCAGTGTTAGTTCAGGTGCTTTCTGTGCACCTACTTCCTGAGAACGTCAGCACCTCTCCCTGAACACACACAGTATCAAATGCAAACTCTCCTGGGGGATATGTGCTCAGTTTTGATTCTTTGTGAGCTAAAGCACAAGCCTCCCTCTCTACTCATTCCCTTTCCCCTTCCTTCATCTCTCCCTGCCCTTTTAAAATAAAACACTAAAGAACAATCCCAGAGGGGCAAGTGGGTGAACAAACGGCACTGGAATGTCATTTCTGCCTCTGATGATACTGCAATGCTACAGGCATGGACTTTTCCTCCCACTAGACTGAGAACCTGGCAGAGCACTGGGAACTGACAGGATACTCTTTCCATTTGTTAAGCGTGAGACATCTTTCTCTGCTACAGGGTGGGGTCACATTGCTGGAGCAGTAGGACACAGTTGCATGCAAATGCCTTTTCTCCCATTCCCCTACCTAAACTGCAGCTGGATTTGGCACTCTTTGGGCTTTTCTTGAGCTATGAGTCAGTCTTAGCCTTTCTAGAGCAGCCAGTTTTTTCCACTGACTCACCCCAAAGCTCCCAAAACCACAGCTATTTAGCCCTGCAAATGTTCAGAACACTGTTGGTGCATTTAGCTCTGGGGTCCCCAGCACAAGAAAGATATGGACCTGCTTGTGTGGGGCCAGATGAGGACCACAAAGAGGATCAGAGGTCTGGAGCACCTCCTCTGTGAGGACAAGCTGAGAGAGTTGGGATTTTTGAGCCTGGAGAAGAGAAGGCTCTGAGGACGCCTCAGAACAGCCTTCCAGTACTTAAAAGGGCCTACAGGAAAGATGGGGAGATACTATCAGAGAGTGTAGAGAGAGGACAAGGAGTAAACAGAGATAGCAGATTTAGATTAGACATTAGGAAGAAATTCTTTACTGTCAGGATGATGAGGAACTGGAAAACGGATGTCCAGAGAGGTTGAGGATGCCTCATCCCTAGGAGTGTTCAAGGTCAGGCTGGATGGGGGTTTGAGCACACTGATCTAGTGGAAAGTGTCACTGCCCACGGCAGGTGGTTTGGAACTAGATGATCCTTAAGGTCTCATCCAGCCTAAGCCATTCTACTATTTTTAAGATCCAGTCAATGAAGCAGATTGTGAATCCTACATTAAGCCTCTCTTTCCAGAGAAGAAACCCTCACTAAGCCAAGGAAAACGTTGCTGAGACATGAGAGCAGAATGACTACTGACACTGGACAGGCTGGCGGGGAAAAGGCAAAGGTCACACACCTGTTGAACAGCCTGCGTGAGTCAAGAGAAGATCTTGCACTGCTGACAGCAAACCAAGTTTCCTTTTCCTGGATGATGGATGTGGAGAAATAACAAGCCACACCAACAATAACCATGAATAACAATCACCATAGCAGCTTTCGGCACCATAAAAAAAGACAGAAAGAAAAGAAAGCCTACTGATAAGCATGACAGACTCTTATCTCTGTAGAGACTATTTCTCCGACCATTCAAGAGTACACACACTGAGCAATGCCACACAGGTCTGCTGCACCCTGCTTCAAGTTCAAGCAGGCAAGCACTATCTATTAAAAACTAAGGCCAAGTCTTCTCAAGCAGGCAAAGTGTGGCCACCCATATCACCCCTGTCTACTGAAGTGCTTTGATCCCACTATCTTGAGAGCAAATCTCAAGAAGTGTGTCCTTGGGTTTGATTTGCTGCTTAGCAAAGTATCAGGATGGAATGCAAGGTGCCACTTGGAGATATGACACAGGCCAGAGGTATAGCTTCTCAAATAAGGGGAGCTGGTTGGTGAAGAGGTTAAGCCAGATTAGGCAGTGGCCCTTTGCTTCTAGCAGAAAGTGCACTGAGGGTTAAGTGTACAGGATGTTTCTGTAGGAATGATTGGATTGTTTGGGATGAAAAAAAATCAGAGCACTCTCCACTGAATCACAAATATTCCAGATCTGAAGTATTCCTAAGCAGTGAAGCTCATCTGACTTTCATTCCCATTCTCTTCTGTGAGCTGAGGTTCCTGCTTGGGACTACCTCTCCCTGGGTGACTTGGTGGAGGCATACTGTGAGAGATGCTAGGCTGAGAGGAGAACTGAGCCACTATAATATATATTAGCCAACAGTATCCAGGGAGCAGAGGACATTAAATCACACCACCTGTGGGCACCCTGGTGACCACTGATTCCTCTAAAACTCAGGATACATTCAATTTCTCAACAAAGGAAGGATTTATTTCAGGGAAAAGTAAATGCTTCAGGCCAGAACGTCAACAAAATCCTCCATGGATTGAAATCGACTGAGATGAAAGAAATTCCCCAGCTGCCACCACAGAATATGAGGAATGCAGCAGTAAATCAGACCAGGGGTCTGTCTCACCTGGCACTCTGTCTCTGATGATGGTAGTTCAATATTTAGAGAAAGAATGTGAACCTGGCCACTGTCTGAAGTGGCACAGTCACACCAGGAATACTAGTGGTTCGAGCCAGTGACAAGGCCATTTGGAAAGAAAGAGGGAAATTGAAGAGGATGGGACAGAAAATGAAAACTATTTGATACTGTTTGAGACAGCCACAACCTGCTACCTCTGTCATGTGTGCATTCCACAGCGTAAAGTCAACAGACATGCAACAATGATGCCACGATGCTGCCAGTAAGGGAAACCTTAAGGTGGGACAAGACCTTCTGCAGGATTTGTAGATCTGTTTTTTGACTGGGATGAGGTCCTCAATGCATCTTTGCCCTGCTACAGCTGCAGGCCGTGTCATCATGTGCAATACAAGCACGAACCCCTATCTGGCAAGATGCAAAGGTGTGAAGATCTCTGTGATATGCTGGTGGTATGGTGCTTTCGGAGCCGTCACTTTGTTACTATGACAACTTTAAGTAACCACAGGGAAGGATCTTTTAGCTTTCATACCTTGCTCATTTCTTGCTTCAGATCCACCTGAATCCAGAGTTCTTGCTGACTCCAGACTTTCACAAACCACTGTATGCCAGCACTGCTATTGATAACCTCATTTTGCCAGAGCAGTCTGACGCAATTTACCTTTTATAGACATGTGGATGAGTAAAGTGCTGCCTCTAGAGAGATATTTCACGTGTGCAGGAAAGGGGTTGGGCAAGAGGTGTTCATGGGTACACAGAGACCTTTGGATCCTCTGGTTTATGGCAGAGAGAAGATTTTGTGCCTGCTTGGGTGGTGTCTGGGGTGACTGCATGGGGCACAGCAAGGCTGTAAAATTGCCAGATGATGTCAAGCAAAAAGAAAGTGTAGAGCAGCCTGAAGGGCTACGACTGAAAATAAGCTCAATTAAAGGAAAGACTCTGTCTGGTCCTTGGAAAGCATTTCCTGGTGGTATGGTCTCTAAGGGATCAGGGGAATTACCTTCCCAGGGGAGCAGTAAAGCCCTGGCATGTGAATCATTTCTGTGGGACAAGAAAAGCCTTGAGGGATCCACCCTTGGTAACGAACCTCCACTCACTGAGAGATACAAAGGGGAGTCACGAAAGATGACACACGAGGGTTTTCCAGCTCTCATGCTTATGATTCATCCAAGAGTGGGGAAATATCAGAGCTCCTAGGGCAGACAGTGAGAAACTGGCATTTTCTCCAAAAGAAACCGCCCTCGAGCGCTCGGCCACGTGACAACATCAACTGAAACTCCAAAGCTCGCTTGGTAGTAAGAAGGGGAAGCGACGGCTGCCTGGGCCTGGCAGGCAGCCAGCAGCTGCTGCTGGAGGGAAATACTGTCACTCCTCACACTAGACACCCCAAAGAAGAGCTGGGACTGCTGAGTGGCGAGTGAGAGGGAGGGGAGAGGAAAGGGACCTCAAAGCTATGCTCTGAGCAAGACAGCAATGCTCCTCACCTTTGGAGGTACAGTGGGAAGGATACTCAACCCTTAGAGTGTTGGAAGGTCCCAGGGCTGGTTAATGAGACACCAGAGTTGCTGAGACTTGCAGGGGTTCAGAACAAGATGCTAAGAAGTGTAAGAAACACTTGTGGGAGGACTGACAGCAACACTGTGGTGTAAAGGATGTGCATCTGCAGCCCTGCACAGCTCCCTCTGCGAATGGGCATGTGCATCTGTGGCTTCTCTGAGCAGAGCTGGACCATGTAGGAGTATGTGGCTCTTTGCATGTGTGCTCATGCATGACTAGGAGGAATGGAACAAAACTAGAAGTGGGTAGATTCAGACTGGATGTTAGGAAGAAGTTCTTCCCCATGAGGGAGGTGAGACACTGGCACAGGTTGCCCAGGAAGGTGGTGGAAGCCTCATCCCTGGAGGTTTTTAAGTCCAGGCTGGATGTGGCTGTGAGCAACCTGCTCTAGTGTGAGGTGTCCCTGCCCATGGCAGGGTGTTTGGAACTAGATGATCCTTGGGGTCCCTTCAAACCCTGACAATTCTATGATTCTATGGCTTCCTTATGGATGTGTACAGATCCATGAGACTTTGACACTGGCAGTACTCACATGGAAGAAACTATCTCACAGCTACAACACGACAGTTCAGGCTACAGTGTGGTGTGAGCAAAAGCACACAGATCATGTCTGGTGGTACTTTCTGCTTTTCCTCCTTGCTACAGCTTTTAGAGGTGGAAGGTCTGTGGAGCCTGCATCAGCTGTGCTTTTAGCTGCATTCTTAAATTAAGCCTACAATTCTCTGATTTGCATAGAAAGTTCTGTAATGATTTTCTTTTTTCCCCCCTTTTTCAAGGCAATGTTGATAAAGAATTGGTTCCTGATCAGATTGCATCCCTCTCTCTCAAGACTGTAAAACCCCTGAACGTTCCAGTACAGACGATGAGATTTGGAGGTCAATGTGACTCAGGCAACTAAAGAGTACCAGAATTTGGGTCAGTTTGCCTCACACTTTGTTCCTGCAAGCCAGTTTAGAAAAGGTTGTGCAGGATTAAATTGCAAAATTCTCTGATAGCTCCTTCTTTCAGCCCACAGTGCACAAGTGAAAGACTGGAAGGAGGAGTAGCACAAGTACAAAGCAGAAGCAAGAGGATGCTGTGCAGCCTGGAGTTGATTGGTTCCCTGGGCAGGGTGGGGTAAAGGTGGTTGTGAAGTAAAATGACCATTTGCCTTCAAAAGGGCTTCTTACTGGTGCGATTAGTATGGGCTGGCAGAAGCCTGTAAGGGTCATTCTAGCTCATCTTACATGTGGAAATGGCTTTCCACGAGGCATAAAGTATTCACGTTGTCAGGGCACACCACACCGTCCTAGCTGCAGCTGCTAGAGGCTGGCTAGTAGGCAGGCTGGCTCAGCTGCCTGAGCCGGCACAATCAGCGGCTGCACCGGTCTTAGACGCCCAGCTTTCAGTAGTGGTCCCTTCAGCAATCACCTGACCAGCCTGCTTCCAGTTCTAATCATTTTGCAGCTCTTCCTTATTGCTCCCATGGATCTCACTGTTCTTTTCCAAGAGGCTTGCTGGGGCCTATAGGGGCGTTATCTCTCCAGAATGAGAAGAATGTGGACACTGGACCTAGTTGTGGCAGCTGCTTTCACAACTCTCCTGGCTTGAGGACACTGCCCTGTGAGGGCAAAAGGATAGTGAAGGTCCTCACCCTGGATATCCTCTAATCCAAAGATATTGCCAGATGGCCCCACGTCACAAGAGAGCAGCTTTGGACATGAGTCACTGCTCACCTGCCATTGGCCACTCCAGTGCTCATAGTTCATTGTGTTTCTTTGCATGGCTGGCAATCACCAAGCCCAAGATCTGTCCCTGGACTCTTATCACCAATGTCTCCCCATGCCTACAATACAGACTGGTTTCACAAGGGAAAGGGGATAGATCTGAGTTACAAGCTTGTCAAACTGGTCAGTCTATTGGGAAAAGCGGTTTCTGGAGCTGAGTTGTCCCAGCTAACCTGCATAACAAGGTATTGGCTCCCTTTGGTCTTATTCAGGGAGCAGCTTCCACGTACTCTCTGCCCTGCTGCAAACGGTTTAGGAGAAGGAGAGTGTGCAGAACTGCAAATCTAACCAGTTTCCTTCATTCACTGTCCAGTTGTTCTAACTAAGAAGGTGATTTCCAAAACCATCCCAGAAGGATTTGAAGAAAGTATGCTCCAGATGGCTGCCCCCAGATGTTCTGCTTTGTTGCCTTCCTTGCAGTGCAACAGCTGAAGAAAAGAGGCACTCTAGATTTCCCTCTGGGCACTTCATATGGGCAACTGCTGCTGGCCCCTGTGTCATGCTGTGGCATGACTGGGTGTGGACTGGATCTAACAGAGGATCTGCACAGTCACATTGCAGCTAGTTCTTCAGCACATGTGTGCAGGGCCAGTATTACAGGACTCTAGCTATTAGTTATCAGCCCTGGCAGGGATTGTCAAAAGAGCAGGGCCATGGAGAAGAGCCTCCTTCTCTGTGCATGCTGCTTTGCCTCAGCTGAAAAGACCCACAGAACCGTGAACTACTAAGCATCCATCTTCAGGCAGGAAATCTCCTTCCTTGCCCTTGCTTTTGGAGGTGTAAAAGAGCACCTCTGAGTCCTTTACTTCTCCCTGCCTTGAAGGAAGGGTAAATAAACCTCATCTTTTAGCCCTTTTTCATTCCTTCTTTTTGCAGGAGAAGGGGTGGGGGGGGGGGGGGTGGGGGGGGGGGTGGCGAATATCAGGAGTGCCACACCCTGCAGCCTGCAGGTAACAATGCTGTCACCTCCCTGTTGAGGGGGCCCATTGAGATCAAAGGGGTCCAGCAGTGCTGTTTCTTGCCTTTTGGGGCACTTGAGCATCTGAGGGCAAATCCCAGCATGGGATCAGGTGCCTTGCCCTTCACCACCCTGTGAAGAGAGCACCCAAGCCAAAGGGAACTAGGGAGGTGAGCAAGTGGAAATGTGCCACAGAAGGGGTGGTATGGCTGCCACATGGGGTTGATGGGGTCTGTGAAGTCCCATGAGAGTGGGCTGTACCCCACCACTCCTGCTTTAGCTCTGAGGAAACTCAAGCAGGCACAGACTGGGTGTCATGTGCCAGCCTTGCAGCTGGCAGGGTGATGAATAGAGAGAAGGATTCATGCTTGTGGCAAATCTTCTCCATCTCGTTATAAACAAGGCCCCGAGGTGGGTCTTTTATCAAAAAACCACTGGCTGTTATCAGCAGATCTTCCAGAACTGTTTCAAAACACAACCTCTGCTCCACCCCAGGCCACCAAGCAGTAATTCCAATGCACTTGCACTGCTTGCACACTGCAAAATTCAAAGACTAGCAGGGCCAGTTTTCCAAGCCCAGGGCTCTGTGTCCTCAGCGGGGCACTGGGGAGCACCAAAAATCCTGCAGCTCTGGGGCACTTGCCCAAAACTGAGCATTTCACCCCAAATTCCTAAGTCCTTCCTCTATCAATGTGTCCATCTCTCTCAAGTGTCTACCATGGGATGAAATGTGCCTAGTGGAGATGCCCAGCTCTCACAGGATAGCCTGGATGAATGGCTCAGACTGCGTGCCACGTGTTTGAATGGTTACTCATAGCTGAGGGGAGCTTCCAAGGGAACCTACTAGGAGGAACTCCTTAGGTGGATGTGTAATGAAGGAGGTGCATGTCAGCATGTGCTTCCAGGCACTGCAGTGTCAGTAAGATACCTCAGTTTCGATCCTTTTCCTATGTTGACCCCCAAAGGAGCAAACAGAAACAAGCTGCCTTTAAGCCTGCACTCTCACAGTGCACACAGCCCCAAGGCTTGGCAGCTGTGGGAGGTGGGCTGGGCAGAGGCACCCAGCTGCTTTAGCCTCTGTTATCATAGGAACAGTAACTAATAGGCTCCAAGTTTTCACACTCCTTCATGCCTAGCTCCCTCTTGTATGTTTGCTCACAAAAGAATCCCACTCTGTCCAGAAATGTCAAGTGGGCAGTTTTTGGGCAAAGCTGCTCTCTGAGGTGACTTGAGGAATTCATAGCTTCTGAGTGAAAGTTCCTCTGTGGACATGGCTTTTTAATTTGTTGTGGGGGGCAAACCAATTTTGTTGCTAGTCATAGTAAATTAAAACTTCCAAAATAACTGCCTGCCCAGACTGATTGCTGACTGCTCACTGTCTCAGCTTCCCCACCACCCAAACACAGCCATTTCTCAGGCAAGAGCCACCCTTGCATGACCAAGCCACAAGTAATAGGGCCAGAGAGGACCTCAAAATTCCCAAAATCCATACTTCTGCCACAAGGTTCAGTTCAGTTCAGCTTCTTGGTCATTCATTTAGTAACTGTCCACAGTACCAGCCCGAGCCCCCACCATTCCGGGACAGACTGGGCTAAATACTGTCTCAGTCTCATTCAGACACACAAAACTCTGCAGGGGCGGGATGGGTTCCTGCAAAACGAACCAAAGCTTGGTGCCAGCAAACTCGCTTTGCTGCACTCCCTTTCTCAGACCTCAAAAACAGTTCAGATTTGACCACAAGATACAGCACAGATGAAGTGAGGGAACTAGTGAAGAAGAGGGAGGAAGGGAGGGGGTGATGGCATGGAAAAAGACAGGTGAATTACGAAAACTGACAGTCTCTGCAGACTTACACTGTCCATCAGTCCCTCCCCCCCACCGAATCCCACCCCGCTGTGCTCTAAGCAATTTCACCGCTGCCCCACTGCAACTCTCAGCGCTCCTCACGCAGGGGCTGTGCTGCCGAGGAAGGCGTGGCACGCATTTCTACCCATCCTGTGGCTTTGCCTAAGAACTGGGGCTTGGCTTCAGCCTCAGGAGCCAGAACCCCAACACAAAAGAGTGGTCGTCACCATTACACCCTGAAGTCTCCACCTTTGAGGCCTCTCAATCTTCACTTGGAATCATTTGGTCTTGCTTTAAAATTAAAGCCTAGAAAACTACCGATGGAGGGAAGAGAGATATGCAGAAAAAGGCAAGTGAGAGCCAAAAACACTGAGCCAGCAGCCCTAACTCCAAGCAGGCGTTGTCCCACGGTTGTAAACAATGCTACTCCAAAAGCGTGCGGCAGCTCCTACGTCGGGGCTGGCCCAGGTTGGGCACGCTGTGCCTGCGCCCTGGCTGCACATGCCCTGGAGGCAACACTAACTGCAGCTGCTAGCAGCTCATGGTTGCAACCAAGGTACCTCGCAGCGTCGATTTGCCCCGAAACACAGCTGGATTTCAAGCTAAAGCTGAAAGGTTAAGGTGCGTCCTTTAGCCAGCTCATGTGCCAAGTTGAAGAGAAGTGGAGGAGCAGAGGAGAAAAGCAAGCTGGAGGTGCTGGGTGAAGGGAGCAGCTGAGAGTAAGGGAAGCAACGCTGGGGAGACCAGGTCTTACCGTGTGGACTGAGGCTGGTCCTGTCACCTGTGGAGCAAGAGAGTGCCGGGCTGCAGGGCTGGTGTCCTGGAGCGCAGAGCTGTAATGAAGGGGAGTGACCTGCTGGTGGTTTAAGTTTCCTCCGGTGGTGCGGGAGGGTGGTGTCTTTCCACTCTATTTTAAAGGAGTTACTATGAATCAGTCTGCCTTTAAAGAGAGCGAGAAGGGGGAAGGGGGGGAAGAGAGAAAAAAAATTAATGAGCTACGCCCTGCTTTGCTGGCAGGGAGTCAAGAGTCGCTGGGAGGAAACCAACAATTCAAAGAAATCTGTGCAGGGCTGCCTCTGACTCAGTGTGCAGTGCAGAGACCACAGCCTGGAAAAAGGACTGACGCTGAGCCAGCTGAGTAACAGAGGCCCACAACAGCATCTCTTTGTAAAACTGAACTTCTGGTTGTCACATAAATAGTCATATTAAAAAAAAAAAGGAGAGAGAGAGAGAGGAAAAAAAAATGTATAGTTACAACTGTGGCAACGGGACTTCAACAATACAGTCAAGCAAACAAACAATCGGTTGGCAAGGGACATCCCGAGGCTGGGTGAGTCACCCTCATCCTCTCCTCTTGCCGCATAGAGGTGGGGGCATGCAAATTGGGGTTAACATGGACAAGATTTGGGGGAATATAACAAGAAGCCGAGATGCTCAAAATGCAGTTCTAGGCTGATGGTGGATCTGTAAGCAAGGTAAACAGGTGGGGGTCGTTAGCTTCTATAGAGGGAGATCAGGCAAAGAAGATGAATTAAGGAGTTGGCCATTCACAGTTTCCTGAGGTCAGTATTTCTTGTCACTTTAAAGAAGTATAAAAATAGACCCTTTAGATTTGTAGAGAGCTGATTGGTGTAGTTGTCTCGTGGGTGCTACAGGCAAGACAGTAGGGATGTGCTTGAGATGTAGGTAAAGGGGGAAGACACTTGTCAGAAAGCATCCAGGTTAAAATGTGATCCGCATTGTGGTAGAATTGGTGATCTGCTACTGCAGGGAACCAAGCTTGCTTTTGCAGAGGCCCAGAAAGAGACAAAGATATACTGCTAAAATACCTGGCAAAGGCTTTTCCCCTTTTAATGAGGAGGATGCTGGATTGCCTTAGTTTGAAAGGCAAAGCTGATGTTCTTTGAAGTCTATACAGGTGAAAAGGTCTTGCTGTTTTTCGGATTATTCCTTCTATCTGGTATTATTGATATGTGTCTGGTCTAATTTTAGACTCTAGCAACCTACTGACAAACAGATCCATGGATAAAACAGTAGCAAATGTGACACCAATGGTGGGCAAAGACAAACCCATGGGTGGCCAGACAAACCCATGGGAAATTTGCCACTGAATGGGAAAAAAGGAGAGATTTTTGTTCCCTGAGGATAAAATAAGCCTATGTTTAACACCTGAGGGTTAGAATGTGCTTCTATACTTTAATACGATATCCAGGGAAAGAAAAATATATGTGCTTACCCTGCAGAAGAAGCTGGCACTTCCTCTGGCCTGCACTGTCTATTTGCCCTTCCCTGTTCCCCCAAGCAGAGTTTACTGGAGTGAGGAATGCTCAGCTCCACACAAAACCGTGGGGTGTACAGCCCCAAAGAAGACTCTCTAGACCAGAGTTCAGCTGTGTTGAAGCATCCTCTGCCTCAGACCTGCTCACAAGTGACTGCCCACCTGCCAGAGGGCAGCTGCCTGACCACTAGCAGAAACACTTACCTGAGACCCATCAGCCAGAACATTTGCATCTAAATGACATTCACGTGAGGCAACAACAATGGAGCTCCCCAAACAAGATGGGTATGAAGTGACCTGTGACTGACAAAGCATAATTTGTCTAGAAAGAACAAACTCATTTAGTACTCATTATTCTCTAGCCTGGGAGGCCAGGTCAGACAATGACCAGCATCGGATGCTTCGTGGGGAGACAGTGGGGCTCTGCAGCGTCAGCAGCAGCTCGCCCACAGGAGTGTTGCTTCTTTGCTCTCCATCTGGAAATGTGGGTGCCTAGCCAGCAGAGTAAAGAAAAGTATATAGACAAGACACACAGACTGTGACTGTGGCCCTGGAGGAGCACTGGTACCCTGCCAGCAACTGGCTTCATCCCTGTTGCTCTACCTGTCAAGCCAGGTATGAAAAAGGGTAACAGCAAGTGTCAAGCAAACAAAGGTGTGAACAGCTGCTCCTACTTGGAAGCAAGGAGGACAAGATGATGTTTAAGCAAGTGAGGGTGTCCCCCTAACATCAGGTTATGATGAGGTCAGGGGAGAGCTCAGCTTCCATAGAGCGGATTGGTATCTCTTTAAGGTGTTTCCACCTTGCATCTGGATAGGGAGGCAGGGTGGGAGTGAGACAAAGGTAGGAGAATATTTGACATTGCTAAGATCTGTCATATTTTCTGTTGCTGTCTTTCTGTGGATGAAGCATTAGCTCAATAAGCCTTTATATATATGTGATGGAGAGCCAGCTCTACCCACCCACCTAGGGAAGAGACAGGTCTTTCTGTGTGCTTCTGGCAACTTCTCCCTTTAGGGTGTATGGTTTTCACAGGGCAGGTAGCAGTAGAAAACCCATGACATGAAAGGTCTCATCAGGATCCAAAAGTCCTAAGCATGCTGCCAGTTTGACATGCAAAGCTGAGTTGCCTCAGAGCCCCACAACATAATATTTGGTGCCTCTTGACCCAAACATCTCTCATTTCACAAGCTTTTCTGGTTGCCTACAGCAAACTAACAGGAGGTAGTCAGGTCAAAGCCATGAGAATTTAAGCTCTGGGAATCTGGACTGGCATTTCAGTGGTGATGAGAGGGTGAAGCTTTCCAGCATGTGCCATGCCTTTGCTGAAGCCCTTCCCAAGCAAACAGCTTGCAGTTGCTGTAAGTCTGCTCTCTTTGCCATGCCCCACAGATCTGCAGACATCACTACTGCATGAACAGTAGCTTTTGGTGGTACAAGGTGAGCATCTGCAGTGACATTAGATAAAACAAACATTAAGCTTTCGCAAGCCCAGATCAAAGGAGGAATGGGTGATAAGGAGTGGAAGATGTGGTGTGGAGTTAGGAGTTGGGGAAACACGGTGAGGCTTGGCTGGAAGCATCCAGAACAGATTGCTTCTAGAGAGAGGGGTGCCAGGGGACATAGGCCATGGGCTCTCTGCACTTTCTTCAGATGCCAGAAGCTGTGCTTGGGAGAGGTCTGTAGCTCAGTTCCCATGCTCCCTGAGATGCTTTCAAGTACAAATTCAACAAGAATTCAACCTATTATTTGAACACACTGTTCTGGATCACACTCTGCAAACTCAAAATGCATATTAAGCCCTCCCAGCCTAAACAACATGACTTTCCACCTAAAGATACTTAAACTCTTTCCTTTTATATGTGCTCTTTACTCCATGCAACCTCCTGCTGGCTGGTCGCAGGACAGGTGGAAGTGATACACTCCACGGTGTTTGCTGCTTGTCTGCTTGTCATAACACGGAGAAGGTGGGGTTGAGCCTGAGCTAACAGTGTGGGTTTATAAAAATAGAAACCAACAAGTTTCATACTGCTCTGTAGTGGTGCAACTGGAGTGTTTGTGTGTGTATCCTGGGGTTATCCATGTGCTACAGTATTTTGCAGAAACCTATGGCACGTCTTGGAGCCATACGATAAACTGCATTTGTCACGTGTGCCCCTGCAGGGTTTCCAGTGGGAGCATTCCCTCACCAGAGAGGAAAGGGCAATGGTGCCTTTATTTATAGCTTCACTCAGCTCTGAAGAAGCAGATATTGGAAGTCACACCTTTATGATTTTAGTCATGTCTCTAATGTGTCTTGTCAGGTCCCTGTCCCCCCGAGGACTGCTAGACTTCCACTACTTAGGGAAGCTGACTTGACAAACTCAGTGGTACTAAAGAAATGGAGTGGATTCCAGTCAGAACTGAACAGATGTAACTCTGCCTTGTGCACAGCCTGAGTTTTCTCTGGGTTGTTTCTTGGTAGTTTGTTGTTTGGTGGGGTTCTTTTTGGTGGCAGGGATGATGTACCTTGGTGAACTTTCTGAAGAACAAAACCTACAGAAAGCTCTACATCTGAGTTTTCCAGAATCACTAAGGACTGACAGACTGACCTTTCGAAAGTGGGTGGCAGGTACAAAGCTGAAAATGCCCTGAGTTTATAGCATTTGTGTAGGAGGGGTTTGTCACAAAGAAAGGAAGAGATTCTTCACTGCAAGGGTGGCAAGACTCTGGAATGGATTGTCCAGAGAGGTTGGGGATGTCCTCTTTCCTGGAGATGTTCAAGGCCAGGTTGGATGGGGCCTTGAGTAACCTGGTCTAGTTGAGAGGTGTCCCTGCCCAGGGCAGGGAGGTTGGATTAGATGATCTCTAGGGTCTCTTCCAGCCTCAATCTCCTCTTCTTTTTTTTTTTCCCCACCCACTGGAAACATCCCAGCTGAAGATAATATGTAGTGTGTAAATGGTACTTTTGCCCTAGCAAACCCATCTGAGCTCTGCTTTCCCTAAGAGCAACTCCCAGGCCACATTAAAAGAGCTGGTGGCTGGTGGTATTCTCCACATGAAGGCCTCTCTGGCAACCAGGGAGGTTTTCATCACTGCTTTCTCTTGCTCCTGGCTCATTTCAACCTTTGCCTTCTGTGGCTGCTGTGCTGTGCAGAACAAGCTGCTCATTGCTTCACTAACAGGTTTTACCATGTTAGTGGAGAAAAAAAATAAACACTTCTGCCAGCACCAAGAAATGGCATGAGTTGACAGTGCCTTATTGTTTTCCTTTCATTCAGTGCTGACAAAGAGAATTAGCTGCAACATCCTCATGCCTCCTGGACTGCAACTGCAGACCTTGGCTAAGAGGCCAAGGCAAGGGCAAGTGCCATTTGTATTGAGGTTTGATAGTGGACCACCTTTTTGTTTACCTGCTGCTCCTATGGGCTGTTTGCATATGTGTTTTCAACTCAAGGTTTGCTGGGCTTTCTCCTTAGAGCCAATGTTTATGTCCTGAGAAAGTGTTAGGACCAGAGACGGGGTTTGGAGGGTGCATGAAGGCTAACTGTGGCATGAAAATAAATGGCAGAGACTGCAAGGGACCTGACATATAAACAAGGCATGCAGGAAGATCACTGATTCAACTAAACTGAAAGAAAAGCTCAGGGAAGGATTGCTAGGGAAGGTGCATAGTGAGAAGGGAGGGGAAAAGGAAAACAGGGAAATGTAGCTGTGATGGAAATGTAGGCTGGGCACTGACAAGGTCAGGGAAGGGCAGAGAGGGCTGAACATCATGGGTGATACAGCCAATAAGGAATGTGCCTCTGAGCTCCAAGGCCATGACCAAGGTGCAGAGGGTTGGCAGGAGGCTTAGATGTCCTCTCTTGTTGCTGTTTCATGGCAGAAGGGAGAGGATGATCTCTAGGTTTGCTTTTTCATTCCCTGACAAAGAGGGAAACGATTTGGGTGACTGTTAGAGGCATAGTTCCCTTCTGAAAGAGGAAACATCTGTACATGTCACACTATGGGCCAGCTTCTGAGTTTATTTGCAGCAGCTCAGAGCTGGAATGGCTCTCACTGACCACATGGCAGTCTTGCTGATTATAAAGAAGGGATTTAAGCAGTGCCAGCATGTCAAGAGAAAATTTGTGAGGTGGAAAACCTCTCACTTCGGCACAGAGACTGAGCATGGAACTAAACTCCCTCTCCTTCCTTGCTACCTGCTCCTCTGCTTCTTTCCATCTGTCCTTTGGCCTTTTGAGAGGGAACATAAATTATGCATTGCTTCCCTTCATACACACACTCTCTTTTTTTTTCTGTGCCTTACACATTCACAAACACAAATTTTTGTGACTCCATTCCTTCTCCTTTTTCTAGTGTACAGTCACCACTTTTGTGGCTCCCTTGTGTTTGAGGCAGGATATGGGCAGGAAATAATAACACAAGATTCAAACTGGAAGAATGCAAACCTATTATCTGGGGGAAAATAAACCCAAAGTTAGCTATTCAGAGGGTGGGAGCCTTTGGAACTTGCAAGAGAAATAAAGCTGGAAGCAAATTAACAGGGACAGCAGACAGAGAGCAGGAGCTTGCAATGTGATACAGCACTTAGTGGGGGAGAAGGCAGCTGATGTCATTTAGACCTCTTCAGATGCTGATGTCCTTCTTGCATCCACAAATCTCAGCGCTGTATTTCACCCCAGAATGGTAATGACAATGAAAGCTGAAAGTTCTCATTGCTGAGAGGATTTGCCTCAAATCCTTTGACAAGTGATCGTTCTAGCATAGTCCCAGCAGTGCTGTGGGGCTGATGAATTGCCTGACTGGTCTGAGGTACCTTCATTCTAGTCAAAGTCAGAAGCATCATGTCCTTGTTCATCTCCATGATGAATGCAAACTAGAGAAAGGGAAGGAGAAAGGGAGCATTCACCACATTGCTGGGATCTCAGGATCATTGGATAGCATAAAGGATTAAAAACCGGTGCTTAGAAAGGGTGAAACTTTGTGAGTGTGGAGCAAAGAAAATCAGCAAGATGTTTCAATAGCACAAAATGATTGCTTGAATTTGGTAGGTGTGTCTGGGCACTGCCATCCCTGTGAGATACATGATCAACCAGACAGAAAATGAGAATGAATGAACTGAAGCAAAGGATGTGGCAGACTGGTAAAGAGTGCTCCC
Organism: Melanerpes formicivorus; assembly: GCF_026170545.1. Classification (NCBI taxonomy): domain Eukaryota; kingdom Metazoa; phylum Chordata; class Aves; order Piciformes; family Picidae; genus Melanerpes; species Melanerpes formicivorus. Next base: position 9,177 of record NW_027145177.1, on the reverse strand, counting down.
AGCTGAAGAATAAGGACTCTTGGAGGTGAACTGAAGAAAAGTTTAGGAGGATGTAGTTATTTGAGGGGATTCTTGAACCTTGGGCTGAAGCTTAAAGGTCACCCCAAAGCTGTAGGTACTGCCTTGCTGAGAACTAATGTTACATCTCCTATGACAGGTCTACTTTTTAATACTGGTCTAGATTGGACAAGAGGATGAAACTGAGCAAACTGAGGCATGAGCTGAATAACCAGGGATAATACCTTTGTGGAGAGCTGGTTCACTACAGCTCTTGTAGCTGGTTGTACTCCTTAAGCTGGAGATGTCTTCCTCAGGTTATGCAGAAAGAGGCCCTTCGACCTCATGCACCACTCGGAGAGCAACTATTCCCACCAGGTATCACCAGCAGCTCCATCTGGGTGGCTGGAGGATCCTTTTCTCTAAGAAAAGTGGTCAGGGTAGAGGAGAAGGGAGGTACTGATCTTTTAACCCTCCAGATTTCATGGCAAGGATGGGCTCTGTGTGACTCAGAAGCAGTGGTGCAGCTGGGCAGGGACAGACCAGTTCTGATCAGGCATTGAAAGCCTGTGGGCTGCACTGCTGATTGCAGAAGTTCCTTGTGCTGCCTCCTATCTGCTTGTTCCAGTCCAGTGTCCTTACCTTCATGGCTCAAAGTAGAGGTGATATCCATGCCATGGGCTACAGAGTGGGCATGGTGCAGTCTTGAAAGGTAATACAGACCTCTGCATGTCACAGCTGCCAAAAAAACTGCTTGTAGGCTGAAAGCAGGGTGGAAAGGGCAATGAAAAATGGAAGCTGCAAAGTTTTTGGTAACAGACATGCCTCTCCATCTCTCATAGGTGTTTTATTGCTGTCTCTGCTGTCCCCTTTTGGGGGAGCTGAGCATGTGGGTCTATTGGAGACCTTAATCCCTTGCCTTTGTCCTACCCAATACTCACACAAACAGCAACTGCTTCTTGCCCCACTCTCTGTGCTGGCTGGCAGCAGAGTCTGTTCCAGCAGCAGCTGATGCTGCTCACCAGCATGGGTCACTGGGCATACACTCTGTCCCACCCAAAATGCCTGAAGAGAGTCACCAAGCTGAGCAGCACTGAGTCACAGGAGATCTGTGGGGGGTTCTCCTCCCAGGGGGGGCAGTCTCTGCAGGCAAACTGTTGCTGCTCAGCCATGTGCTGTTTGTAAAGCTGAGTTCTTCATACAAGAAAGGCCAGCTTGTCACTGTAATTTCAAAATCCTTTTGCCATCTAGGGAAATGTCAGCAGGCAGAAACAAGTAACAGGAGGGTTTGACCCAGACACAAAGAAGCAGTTGTTTTCTGCCTGTCCCTGCTGTCAGTGGTGTTGGGTTGCTCAACGCTGCTCATGAAAACAGCTCTGGAATTTCTCTGCCTTCCGTGAAGGCTGAAGACAAGTGAAGGGAAATGTCTCTGCCTGAATAAACGCCTGACACCCTGTCACGGGAAGAGCTGGGATGCTGAAATGCAGCAGGGTGAGGGCTGGCATCAGACCCAAAGTGGGGGTTGAGGAGAATCCTCTGGCAAAGCTGACGTCTTGGTTTTGATCACTTGGTTTCCACCTGCAGGTGTAATTGATACCCAGGTATTGGAGTGACTAAACTTGCCCACTGCTGCTGGGTTTCAGCTGCACCAGGCAGTGGAGGCAATGGGTGTGAGAGAAATAAATTCCTGTCTCAAGAACTACAGAAGCATTTTCATGCCTGGGATACTTTCTTATTTGCTTTCCCCCAAGGTGGCCCCTCTCACCTTGGAGACATTATGGCACCTGAAACCATGGGCCACATGACCATGAGATTAGTTACAGCTGTGAAGTCAGAAGAAAAAGACATTTTGCAGGTCAAAATGCCAGTTGGGAGAGCCTGAGGGTCTGGATGTGGAGGAGCTGGGGTGCATCAGAAGAGGATATCAGGGTGATATCCTGGCTCAGAGAGCCTGTGGTTTGGCAGAGTGGAGGGTGTGTTGTGCCCCTACTTATCATACTGACTTGTTTTCTGATCCATCCCACTCTTGATGGATGGCTCAAGGAGGATCCTGCTGTGTTCGGGCTTGTTCACAGCCAGTGGAAACTTGCCCAAGGCATCCTTGCCTACTATCATCAGCCCTGTAGCATATCAGTATTGATCCAAGTCAAGGAAGAGGAAGAGTTGCAATGGGATGGTGCAGATCTGCACCTTATCCTCCACTGATGTGAAGAGCATCAACCTTTTCTGTGTGGCTCTTACATCACCTTGAACTCAGAAGCCAGCAAACACCTCTGTTCAGTTTCTTCCATCCCTGGATTTGCTAGATTTAAGGTCCAGGGCATTAAAGCAATTAAGTCTAGTTATCACAGAGAGTGTCCCCACATAGCTATTTGTCTGAGCTCACTGCATCTCTGAAAGGCTGGTGCCAGGCAGTCCTGTGTGCTGGACCACTCTCAAAGGCAAGTGCTGGCTGTGGAGAGGTCTGCCAAATGGGATCACAAGCGTCAGTCTGAGCACTTCAAACGGTCAGTCTCGACAAAGAGCTCATCAGGACCTCACAGTGGTCTGTGCTAACATTGCTGCTATCCAGTGCACTTCTCATAATCTGGAGAGGAGCGTGAATACCAAGTTAGAAGTTTATCTGTGGCCCCCAGTTATTCCAGAGGGGCAATATAAAGCTGACTGCAAAGGGCTGCAGAAAATCTCCTGGCACAGAGTGACTGGGCAGTCCCTGCCAGATGAAATTCAGTGGCAGCAAATGCAAGGGAGTTCCACAGCCTGGCTGCACAGATACACTGAGCAGCTCTAAGTCAGCTGCTGCCAGCAGAGAAAGAGTTCTTGAATTCACTGCAGCCAGTGTGCTGAAAACAACTCTCTCAAGGCTATGTGGAGGTCAAAAAGCCAAACCAAAGAAATGCTGGGAGTAAGAGCAGAAGAAACAAAGAACATGCCTCTGTGTACTTCATGGTCTGCTGAAAGTTTGAAAGTTGTGAGTGCTTCTGGTTACTCCTTTGAAGAGCATAGAGAAACACTAGTAAGAACAGAGAGGATGTCAACAATGGTCAGAAGTGAGAGAGTGTTTCTGACCAAGCAGAGATTGCTAATCTTGGAAAAGAGATGCCTGAAAGGGAATCACAAATGGTATGAAGAATGTCAACAGAGGGCTAACATTCATGCAGGCCCATATCACAAAACCTAATGGCAGCTGATAAAATGGTTAGGCAAGAGGTTTAAAATAAACAAGCTATGGACTTTTCCACGTAGGCATGAAGGAATAATGGAACTCATGGCCACAGCCTCATTGGTGGAAGACGTTGCATGAGTTAGCTGGGCACATCTATGCAGCATGTTTTCTTCGGTGACTGTTGGATGCAGTAGCACAGATGCTGCCTTTGTATCAGAAATATCCTAAACAGCAGGCTGCTGGAAGGTGAGCAGGTGTACTGGGATGTAGTTTGTATTTCCTCTGCTTCTTCTACTTCTTTTTTTGTTAACAGCTGGTGGCTGTCAGAGTAGAGACACTGATTCTTCAGTCTAGGCTGCTATAGGTTGTCTGACAGTTTTGGTAAAACTACTTCTTTTTTTTCCCCATGCAGTCATATTCCAAATTATTATCTGACAGCTAGTGAGATATTACAGGAGAAAGGAAAAATGAACCAGTGAGCTGGAGAAAGCTACAAACTTCCAGGTGGAGATCTGACATCTCTTGTGGACATGTTCTTTGCACTGGTGTGCTAGGCCATGCCATAAAGCAGAAACAGGGACTTCTGAGTGAAATTAAGCAAAGATTGTGGTCATGACCCGAACAGTTACACCTGTCCAAGCAGGAAATGCCAAATTCCATATCAGCAATGACATTTGGATTCTGTTTATTTGTAGCTGGGGATAGAACATTTGCAGAAATAACTGAGAGTAAAACTTGTTCCCAGGCATGCTGGTCTTTAGCACAGAATCATTGCTTGAAGCTGAATTTCAACTGAGGAGAATAATTTTTCATGGTATAAGCTGTTAGAGTAGAGCAGAGTAGCGTAGAGTAGAGTAGGATAGGGTAGGATAGAATAGAATAGAATAGAATAGAATAGAATAGAATAGAATAGAATAGAATAGAATAGAATAGAATAGAATAGAATAGAATAGAATAGAATAGAATAGAATAGAATAGAATAGAATAGAATGAACCGGGTTGGAAAAGACTTTTGAGATCATCAAGTCCAACCTATCACCCAACACTATCTAATCTACTAAACCATGGCACCAAGCACCCCACCCAGTCTATTCCTAAACACCTCCAGTGATGGTGACTCCACCACCTCCCTGGGCAGCACATTCCAATGGCCAATCTCTCTTTCTATGAAGAACTTCTTCCTAACATCTAGCTTAAATCTCCCCTGGTGCAGCTTGAGACTGTGTCCTCTTCTTCTGGTGCTGGCTGCCTGGGAGAAGAGACCAACCCCAGCCTGGCTACAGCCTCCCTTCAAGTAGTTGTAGACAGCAATAAGGTCTCGTCTCAGCCTCCTGTTCTCCAGGCTAACAGACAACCTTTGCAGAGGAAAAGATCACTAGCTGCAAGTCCAGGGCTGTGAAGTGCTGGTAAGAGAAACACCTTGGCTGTGGCTTGGCGCAGTTTCAACCACCCAGTGGTCCTGGCCACAACTTCTCTGTGGGTGTTTCACAAGGTAAGATCCTGCCACAGCTCTGGGAGGAGGAGAATATACTTTCTACAAACAGAACTTCCTGGCCTTATCTATTTCAAACACCTTGATTGCTGATGCCTACCGTGTAATTTAATGGCCAACCTCTACTCAGAGACTGCAGCTTTTAAGATGATATGTGTCCTGAACCATTCCAGCTGTGGCTCTGCTTTTTCCCCCTGTTCTGTTCTTCCCAGTTTCTGACTCCACCTTCTCTGCCTGCCCGCCCTCCTCGCTAGACAATGTTTTTCCATTTAGTTTCATGAGACAGACTGGAGGCATTTTCATCCCTTCCCCCAAGCCTGGAGAAGAAAAGCCCACATCTGTAGGCCATTCACAGCTGGAAGATCTCTTCTGACATTCCTTGCTTTGAAATCCAATCCACATAACCTTCTAAACAGTCTGTGCAGGCATGGCAGAAAGGGGCTTTGCGAGGGGAATCCATGAAGAAGCCTGTGACTCCCTAGAGCCTTTTGCAAGTGCCAGGCTGCACCATCCCCGACTTTCTGCCACTGTTATTTGAGTTGAACGCTTCCTAGTTTTGAGGTCTCCAAGTAGTCACTTTGCAAGCAATTAAAAATGGGGACTTCATTCTTCTAAAGTGTTAAACGTACCCAGCAACAGTTAAATGAAGCTGGCTGAAGCGCTGTGTAGCTTCCAACATCCACAACTGGCCGGTGGGCTGAATTTCGCTGTAGAGCTTAGGCTTCGAGTGACTTTTCCACCACCAAAGAATAAAACGTCAGGTTTCTTGCATCCTCTTTGCCCACACGGAGTAAATTGCTGTAATCTGACCCCTGCTTGCTAGGAAGGTGGATAATTTGTAATTCCATTTTGAATACCTTAGCACAGAGCCTTATTTGTTGTCGCTGTGTTTGCTTAGCCTGTATAGGCTTTCATCTATGACTGCATTGCTGAGTGCTTTACAATGCTAGCAACGACACTCATCATTGTCGTAAATGCCCTTGCCGTGAGTAACAGGACAAAGATCATTGAGCTGCTGCTCTGGTATTTAAAACCTGGCACAGGAGAAGCAGGTGTGTCTTTTGCTTAAAAACAAAGGAAAAAAGGGGGAAAAAGGATGGGGCTGTCTTGTTTGTTTGCCAATGGGATTCTGCCTCCTTTTATATTCTGATAAAGTGCCCAGTGACAAATCGCTTTCCTGGGGTTGCTCACTGGTTCGGCTGTGCAATAACCTTCGACGTTTCACACTGTATTGAGTCTCTGGGATCTTAATGGGTCCAACTACCTTAAGTTCTGATGTTTCAACTCATCACACACACACACTAAGATACTGTTGTGTGCCTGCTTGCCTGGAAACATCTGCCTCAGCCTTCCTACTTACACTGCAATTCTGAGCAGATTATATTCTTCTGCATTAGCATTATTTTGGAACCATTCCTGGTTGATTGTTGAATTTTTACTCTTTAAAGTAAGTGGGTAAGCCAACCTCATGATGTGCAACAAGGCCAACAAGGTCCTACACCCAAGCACAAATAAACATTGGGTGAGGAGTGGCTCGAGAGCAGTCTCAAGGAGAAGGACTTGGGGGTGTCAGTTGATGGAAAACTCAACATGAGCCAGCAGTGTCTGCTTGCAGCCCAGAAGGCAGCTGTGTGCTGGGCTGCATCAAAAGAAGTGTGAGCAGCAGGATGAGGGAAGTGACTCTCCCCCTCCGTTCTGCTCTCATGAGATTCCACCTGGAGCACTGTGTCCAGCTCTGGTGCCCACAGCACAAGAGGGACGTGTTGCTGCTGGAGCAGGTCTAGAGGAAGGCCATGATGATGGTTGAAGCACTCCCCTATGGGGACAGACTGTGAGGGTCGGGGTTGTTCAGCCTGTAGAAAAGAAGGCTCTAGGGATCCCTTATAATAGCCTTCCAGTGCCTGTAGGGGAGCTACAAGAAAGCTGGGGAGGGGCTTTTTACAAGGGTTTGAAGTGATTGGATGAGAGGGAATGGATTCAAGCTTGAGCAGGGCAGGTTTAGACTGGATATTAGAAAGAAATTCTTTACAGTGAGGATGGTGAGACACTGGAACAGGCTGCCCAGGGAGGTCATGAATACTCCCTCCATGGAGGTGTTCAAGGCCAGGTTGGATGAGGCCTTGAGCAACATGGGCTAGTGGAAGGTGTCCCTGCCCGTGGCAGGGGGATTGGAACTAGATGGTCTTTAAGGTCCCTTCCAACCCAAATCATTTCATGATCTATGGATCTATGAGTGTATGCACACGCACTCAAGAGATGGAGGAATACATTATAAAAGAGCTGGAGCAGTTTTCTACTTGCTAAGCCCAGAGAGATTAAAGGGCTCCATTCACCCTTTTAGAAGTTAACTTTGCAGGGTATGATTTCTGCTGTCTTATTTCATGTCATACACTACAGACACTGTTCAGCTGATGTGTCTTAGCTGAGAAGATAGGGATAAACCACTGAGCAAAGGTGACTTAAGCCGTGACACATTTTATGGCGGACTTGTTTGACTCATTTCAGCTTTCTAGGTTGGCCCATACAAGTCAATGTAATATAATGATTTGCACCTATCTGGGCCATAAACAGTCTACATGGTATCTCAGTTTGACTCACGTGTTGGGACCATTTCCTGAGAAGATTATTGAGGGGGAAAGGGGTTAGGTGCTCTGGAAGATAAATGACTTCCACCCCCCCCACTCCCCCCCCCACCCCTTTTTTTTTTAATCAAGATAGGATTGTTCTTTGTGTGATGCAGTCACCAGAATATCTGGAATAGACAACATTTTGGGGAACATGGCTGCATGTGCCTGGAGCTAAAGTGTCCCTAAGGCTTCATATACCCAAAGGAATACCTTTGTAGGGCTGAGATTAAATTTGCATTGGTATTAAAGACAAACACAATGCTCAGTATTCTTAGTGACACTTTATTCTGATAGTCTAAGGCAACAATCCAAACCATATTATTAGTAATGGTTGTTACTGTTATCTGCTCTATAGGTATGCTGAGAAGCTAGAGCCCAAACATGCTAGGTGCTGGTCAAAAATGTAATGAGCCACCACTGTTCTTAGAGGTAAATGTGATGCTAAAATGCAACAGTGGCCATCTAAGAGATCTGCATCCCTGATTCAGAGTGCAAGGGTTGGCCTGAAAGAACGCCATCTTCTTCTCATGTGCTTTTAAGTTTTGATGCCTTGGAGAATATTTCTAGACATGTGATGCTGACATTTCCACCTTGGTTGTTCCATTGCTGATGTCCACATGGCTGTCGATAGGAGCTGTGAGACCTACCTTTGGAGGCAACCAGTCCTGTCACACTGGGACTGTAAGCTCTCCACCTGCTGTGAGCAGCTGGAGATGGTCACAGCTACTGCTCCCAGGGTCTGTTCTGGATTTGTGGTTTCTCATCAGTTCTGAAACTCTGGCTCTTGCTCCCAGCACTGAAAGCAGCGTGCTTTCTTTTGACCAGTGGGTGAACCAGGGCAGGGCAGGGCTGGGACAGGCAGTTCTTCTGAAAAGCCAGGCTTGCACACACAGTGATGAAACTGTCCTCTGGAAGGATGGAGGAAAGTGGAATATGCTGCTTAAGGGAGAAGATCCAGAAGAAAATAACTGGAGTAATGGAAAGAGTTTGAGTGAAAGGAAATTTTCAGTTGAATGTCAGGAAATCTTTGCTAGCAACTGACTTTTGTTGGTGTGTGAAATATCTTCCCAAGGGAAATCCAGCAATGGAATCCTAGCCCATTAGTTTTGGTCTCCAAAAGGGGACTGGACATAGAGGAACACAGTGTAGGCCAGGAAATGAACTTGCTGTGGCTGGAATGTAGACTATGGGTGTGACCCTCCACCATAAAACCCCTGTGTGAACGTTGCCAGTGACCTCAGGGAACACAGGCTCCTTCGAAACAGTTATCCAGTGCTGAATTTCCATCTCTCTTCTACGCTTAAAGTGGTTTCTTGTCAGTGCAATAGTGGTGGCAGAGTCACCAGGATATCCAAACCCATACCTTGTATTTGAATTCTTCTGCTCCTTGCCTTCAGGCAGATGTTAAGGAATGGTGCAAGTGTCTTTTAGGTGTACTAAGGTGCTCTTAGGGAAGAGACTTACCTAAGGCATGGGAGAGATCACATCCATACAGTGCGTGAGGCCTGCAAAGCTCTGTTTATCTGATCATTTGAAACTCACCCCAGCCTCTGATCTGGCAGGGAAAGGAGAAGAAATAGATGCCCTTCACCCAGGCTTGCTCTTACCTCACCTGTTCTCTCTGCTCCCCTGGGACTCCTCTGCCCAGTAGCCTTTAGAGCAAAGCCAGATGACACCTTCTGATTCTCTTGAGCTGATGACTGGTCTCAGTGTGCATCTCTGTCTCTTACCAAATGTATCCCCAGGGAGCCACCCTTCTAGTATTCTTTACAGTCCTTTCTGGTGTTCCCCAGTTATGCTAAGGTGTGTGAGTGCTGGGGTGTACAGGGCAGCGTGAAAAGGGCGGAGGCAAATAACTGTGGCTTTAAAAGTAAATAATTTAAGCAACAATAATT
>NW_027145176.1:0-26813 GCF_026170545.1 Melanerpes formicivorus | reverse complement strand
AGCTCTCTTCAGCCACTTGAATCCCCACAAGTCCATGGAACCAGATGGGATCCATCCTAGGGTGCTGAGAAAGCTGGCAGATGAGCTGGCCAAGCCACTCTCCATCATTTTTCAGCAGTCCTGGCTCACTGGAGAGATCCCGGAGGACTGGAGGCTGGTCAACATTGTGCCCATTCACAAGAAGGGCCAGTTGGATGAGCCAGGGAATTATAGACCTGTCAGCCTGACCTCAGTGCCAGGGAAGATCATGGAACAGGTCATCTTGAGTGCAATCACACAGCACTTAGAGGATGGCCAAGGGATCAGGCCCAGCCAGCATGGATTTAGGAAGGGCAGGTCCTGCCTGACCAAGCTGATCTCCTTCTATGACCAGGTGACCCGCCTGGTGGATGTGGGGAGGCCTGTGGATGGAGTCTACCTGGACCTCAGCAATGCCTTTGACACCGTCCCCCACAGCAAACTCCTGGCCAAGCTGTCAGCCCATGGCTTGGACAGGAGCACACTGTGATGGGTTAGGAACTGGCTGGATGGCCAAGCCCAGAGAGTGGTGGTAAATGGTGCCACATCCAGCTGGTGGCCAATCACTAGTGGTGTGCCCCAAGGATCAGTGCTGTGCCCTGTGCTAACATCTTTATTGATGATCTGGATGAGAGCATTGAGTCTGTCATCAGTAAATTTGCTGACGACACCAAGCTGGGGGCAGGAGTTGATCTGCTGGAGGGTAGAAGGGCTCTGCAGAGGGACCTTGACAGGCTGGACAGATGGGCAGAGTCCAACGGCATGAGATTGAACACATCCAAGTGCCGGGTTCTGCACATTGGCCACAACAACCCCATGCAGTGCTAGTGGCTGGGGTCAGAGTGGCTGGAGAGCAGCCAGGCAGAGAGGGACCTGGGGATGCTGGTCGATGGTAAGCTGAACATGAGCCTGCAGTGTGCCCAGGCAGCCAAGAGGGCCAATGGCATCTTGGCCAGCATCAGGAACAGTGTGGCCAGCAGGAGCAGGGAGGTCATTCTGCCCCTGTACACTGCACTGGTTAGGAAACACCTTGAGTCCTGTGTCCAGTTCTGGGCCCCTCAGTTTAGGAAGGATGTTGACTTGCTGGAACATGTCCAGAGAAGGGCAATGAAGCTGGTGAGGGGTTTGGAACACAAGGCCTATGAGGAGAGGCTGAGGGAGCTGGGGCTGCTTAGCCTGGAGAAGAGACTCAGAGGTGACCTTATGGCTCCCTACAACTACCTTAAGGGAGGTTGTAGACAGGAGGATGATGGTCTCTTCTCCCAGGCAGCCAGCACCAGAACAAGAGGACATAGTCTCAGGTTGCACCAGGGGAGGTTTAGGCTGAATGTTAGGAAGAAGTTCTATACAGAGAGAGTGATTGCCCATTGGAATGGGCTGCCCGGGGAGGTGGTGGAGTCACCATCGCTGGAGGTGTTCAGGAGGAGACTTGATGGGGTGCTTGGTGCCATGGTTTAGTTGTTTAGGTGGGCTGGACTGGTTGATGGGTTGGACATGATGATCTTGAAAGTCTCTTCCAACCTGGTCTATTCTATTCTATTCTATTCTATTCTATTCTATTCTATTCTATTCTATTCTATTCTATTCTATTCTATTCTATGCTATTCTATTCTATTCTATTCTATTCTATTCTATCCTATTCTATTCTAAGGACAAGGCACAAGCTTGCTATGCATACAAAAACTAGTGCAGGACAAGGTTATATGACAGCTCTAATGATAAAATATAATAACTGCAGATGATAACAAAAGCATCAATATTTACCACAAGTACCCAGTCATCAGGGAGCAGTTTATGGTAACTATTAGGCTAGTGCTCTCTAGTCATTCACCTTGTTACAGTATACTGCTGGGTGTGCTGGTTTTATCTAAGTTAGAGTTTATTTTTTCACAACAGTAGCTTGTATAGTATAGAATTGACCAGGTTGGAAGAGACCTTTGAGATCATCAAGTCCAACCTATCATCCAAAACTATCTAATCAAATAAACCAAGCACCAAGCACCCATCCACTGTCTTCCTAAACACCTCCAGAGATGGTGACTCCACCACCTCCCTTGGCAGCCCATTCCAATGACCAATCACTTTTTCTATGAAGCTATGGTTAGTATATGTGATCAAAACAATGTTGATTACATATTGATTTTTAAGCTATTGCTGAACAATGCCATGATGGGTTGAAGTTTCCCCCAGCATTAACTTTTAGCCAGACTAACTCAGTTAGAGGCAAATGAAGCTCTGTTTACGAGTAAAAACTACACTCTACAATGGAATGCAATGAATGTGTACAAAATACACAGGATTTACAACATTATACAGATATTTACAATTAGCAAACAACACAACCCCACCCCTCCCCCAGTCAATAAAACCAAGGAAGCTGCTCCACTGCCCCTGCCCAAACCTCCCAGACCCCCTTGCACCGAGAGAGAGAGAATGAAGCTAAGAGAAAAGCAGTGGGTTAGGCTTATCACAAGGTCAGCCAGAAACGTTATCTTTTCCCAGGCAAAGCAGAACAGCCAAGATCAGAGGAGAGGACAAAAGGAATGAAATGTGAAGAATTGTTATGATACAACTTCTCTTATCTCAGACATTTATCCAATGAATTTGTTTAGAATAATATTTTGTTTTCCTTTTTACACCCAATAGTGATTTATTTATATTTTTCCACTTTTCTGCTTGAAATCTTCAGCTAAATTTTAAAGGCATAGCCTAAAACTACCACAAATGCTTATACATATCAAAGCCTTTTCATTCTGGTTCTCACACTACCCACCAGTAAGTAGACTAGGGGTGCACAAGAATTTCAGAGGGAGCACAGCTAAGATAGTTTACCCCAACTTACTAGAGGGATATTCTAGACCATATGATGCTGATGTCTTAGGAGGGCAGTCCTCAAATATGTGTCATTGAATAGTCAGTACATTTGGCTGGCAATTGGACAGTTTGCAGAAACAGCCTGCTTATGGTCAAAGTTGTTTCTTCTGAAGTGATTACACTTATAAATCCATCCAAACAGTTAGACACAGAGGAGTGCAAGTTTGTCCAAGACAGATTACTATCAACAATTAGAAACAGTCATTTGATACTCTGTGGTGCAGATAAGTGTCATGAACTCAATATGGCTATGTGTTTATAAAAAAGATATTCCTGATGATATGAAATGTGCCTTTTAGGATATTGGTAGCCTCTTTTATTTTGAGTAGTCAAATACATTCTTGTTTCTTTCTCTAGAGAAGATATATTAAGTCATGTACTAAATCTGCACAAGCAGGATGTGAACGTATTGGAGTGGATCCAGAGGAAAGACATAAAAAAAAAAAATCAGAGAGTTGGAGCACCTTTCCTTTCAAGAAAGGCTGAGGCTTGGGGTAGTTTAGCCTGGAGAAGAGGATACTAGGAAACTCTATAACAGCTGTTCAATATATAAAGGGGGAAAGATGAACGAGGGGGAAAGAAGAACAAGGCCTACAGGGCCTGTAGTGGTCTGACGAGGGGCAACATTTTTGGTTATTGGCTAATTCAGAATAGATGTCACAAAGGTAAATTTTTTTGGCACTGAAATTAGGATTCAACATCCTTAACAAATCTAAAACTTACAACTTTTCATTCATGGTGTAAAATCAGACTTTTCAGGAAGTTCTTTGCTAAACAAAATGGGTATATGTTTTCTCATCTAGAGGACTGAGAAACATCATAACTCTTCAACAATAATAAGATACCTAAATATTCAACTAATTCTACATTTAGGATGACTTTAACCATATGTGTTTATAAATAAATTACAAAGATTATTGCTCTGATATGTAGATTAAATGCAAATGTTTTGTTTTTTTTCCATAACACTGGAAAAGTTATAGATAAGAAGAAATCTTTTTGCCTATGATAATTATACATTACATATGTGTAATACTAGATATGAAATTAATTAACAGCAGTAGCTATAGAATTCAATGCAGACAAAATACAGCTCATAAAAATATGTAGTTTTTAGAACATCTTTTCCCTATACCTGAGAACTGCTTTGCAAGAACCTTGACGACTGCTATTAGAATGATTTGCTGGACTTTTTCTTTCCTTTTGGTGTATCAATTTGTTTATAACATTGTGATTATAAAACACCAAAAAAGTGTAATTTTGCATTTGATAGCTATTTGCCATCAACTTCAGAAAAGTTCCATGATTTCAGCATTACAGTAATGTGATTAATTTACCTTCTTCCCTATCAGTGAAAACTTTCAGATGGATAACTGCTGTGGCACTTTCTGTACAGACATAAATCTTTCTGTCAGAAAGACTGACTAACCTTGTGTCTTGAGTTCAATTAAAACTGAAGGAACAAAGCACCAAGGACAAATGTCTTAACATAAACAAATAACAAACAAAAACCTCTGAAAGAGTAATTGCTCTTCCAAACAGAAAAGCAAATACTCCAAATAGAGAATAAATGCTTCAAAGCTATGTAAGGATTAATAAAAATTGTTGCTCATCTGAAATTTTTTTCTTTCATAGCTTTTTACATGAAAATAACATGTATACTGATTAGCCAGAATTCTCACCCCTATGACAGTATGTCACGAGGCAAAATGGTGCTGGTCATGTTCCTAAACTTCACTGTTGTTAGTTCTTTTGAAGAACAAAATGCTAGTAATAGATTAACCAAGTCCTGTTTACTTTTAGTTTCCCCCTTCAGAAGATAAAAATATTTGTGAATTATTTGATGTGAGCATCCTAGAGTCTCAAAGTCCTTCTTGAATTGAGGGGCCCAGAACTGGACATAGTACTCAAGGTATGGCCAAACCAGTGCTGAGTACATGGGCAGAATGTACTTTTTGTAAATGCTTCTATTTTATGGGTGACTCTTTGCATACCTACCACTCTTGTCACATGTGGAAAAAATGAAACCTATGTTTTTTATTTGCACAACTTCAATGTTAAAAAATTGACATTTTCTTTGTGCTATTGTTCAACAACATTGATTCCAAACTCCAGTCCAAGACTGCCCATATAGAAAAGCATTTCATAAACACACAGCCATACAAATAAATTTGAGTTCCTGCAAATATCTAGGCATATTGATCATTATTTTGTTCTTTGAATCTCACTATAGTTTTAAATTTCTAGTACCGATTTGTCTCGGTCCAGAGGGGGGAAGAGATTTAGTTCTTTTGAATATTCCCATGTTATGAAATTAGACGCACAAATGAGGCCAAAATATCAACAGGCCTCGAGGCTATATATTAACAGAATAAAGTGGACAGATCAGAAGGGAGAGAGAGGGAAAAAATAGAGAGGAAGAACAGAGTGAGTGAAGAGAAAAGGAATTATATTAACACCCCCCAAGATGGTTTGGGTCTGTGGAGGAAAGGTGCTGCCTTGTTGGCTGTGCTGTCCTCTGTTGGAGGAGGGGAGGGAGAGATCCCAAAGTCCAGGTCCTTCTCTGAGTAGCTTCTTCAGATCCATGAGTTGCACCAGGCAGAACTTAGAGCTTCTGCTTCTTGCTTCTGCTTCTTGCAGGCGACATGGTGATGTGTCTGTCCTTTTCTCTCCTGGTGTTTTCTTCAGAGTGGCATTGTCTGGTATTTTTCTTCCTCCCAAGGCAGTAGTTGCTCAGATCTTTTATACAGTTTTTAGGTATGTGTCCAGGATATGCATATTCCAGAGAGTATCAATAGCAGTGGCCTCTGCCCATTATTTCCAGGACAGCTGCAGTCTGGTGAACAATCTTTATCCTTTGCACCATCCTCCCTTTGCGGGGTAGCTGACGGGTAGAGATGATCTTGTCTGTGCACATTCCAGAGAGTCGTTATGCAGTGGTGTCTGCCCAATACACATCAGCTATTGTCTGGGCAAGCAGCAAAGGTAATTTTATCTTTGTTGAGTCACATCAAGAGAGAAAAGATTTAGTCTCTCATACCATTTCAATACCCTAGAATGTTTTCTGCATCAAATATTCAAAAGTTGCTCCCACTGTGCATCTGTACGAGTTCTTTTATTTGTAGTCCTCATAAAAGATCCATGGGGGAGGTAAAAAGCAACTTAAATGAACAACTAATACCAAAGGCTCTACTGTGGGTAAAACTGTCAAGTACAGGCCTTTGGATGACCTATGAATCCAATAGATATGTGTTAATTGCTTGACACCTTAGTAACAAGGGAGCTATTGACCACACTTACTAGATATTAGTGGCAGTCAATGGAATTTAACTTTACTTTTCTGGGTGGTTAAGTTCTGCTCTTCTTTTGTTTTACCATGGCTTCATAGCCCTCATCAGAGCAGCAGAATACCCTCCAGGAAGAGTGTGACATAAAGAAGTCCTATTTTTCCTATTGTAAAGTGGAGAAGTAGCTAATTTGAACCTTAATGTTCATAAAAGTTTGTTACTATAGATTTCCAATAAAAGAGGAAAAAAATATAATCCAAGCACACCAAAAAGCACACAAACCCCAACCAAAAACCCTACCCCAAACCAAAAAAAACCCCGCCCGTTACAGAAAGGTGCCTTAGCTTTAGAAGTGAATTTAATTGAATTGAATTGAATTGAATTGAATTGAATTGAAATTAATTGAATTGAAATTAATTGAATTGAATTGAAAACCAGGTTGAAAGAGACCTTTGAGATCACTGAGTCCAACCTATCACCCAGCACCACCCAACCAACTAAACCATGCAACCAAGCACCCTATCAAGTCTCCTCCTGAACACCTCCAGTGATGGTGACTCCACCACCTCCTTGGGCAGCCCATTCCAATGGGCAATCACTCTCTCTGTAAAAAACCTCCTCCTAACATCCAGCCTAAACCTCCCCTGGTGCAGCTTCAGACTGTGTCCTCTTGTTCTGGTGCTGGTTGCCTGGGAGAAGAGACCAACCCCTGCCTGTCTACAACCTCCCTTCAGGTAGTTGTAGAGAGCAATAAAGTCTCTCCTGAGCCGCCTCATCTCCAGGCTAAGCAACCCCAGCTCCCTGAGACTCTCCTCATAGGGCTTGTGCTCCAAACCCCTCCCCAGCTTTGTTGCCCTTCTCTGGACATGTTCTAGCAACTCAACATCTTTCTTAAACTGAGGGGTCTAGGACAGGACACAGTACTCAAGGTGTGGCCTAACCAGTGCTGAGTACAGGGGCAGAATGACCTCCCTGCTCCTGTTGGCAACACTGCTCCTGATACAGGCCAGGATGCCATTAGCCTTCTTGGCCACCAGGGCCAAGAAGTTTTGTCAAGGATTTTTGTGCTTGTTGCAGTTCATTCCATGGACTTTTTTTTTTTCTTACATATATAGTTCATTTCTACTACAGGGAAAAAATGTCAGCAAGAGACCTGTAAATGGTCTTAACCATACAGAGTAAGCACAAGACTTTGAACCTGATTCTATTTCCTGGAGTATGACAATGTAAAGAGCTATATTCTGCTGATGTTCTGTGAAAGCTTAAGGCCTATTTATATGGCAACAATATAGCATATTTGGAAATAATAGAAATGTGATAGTATCATCTTCTTGCTAGGTACTTTACCTATGGAGAATAGAACTTTGAGAAGAAGAATATGACAGTCTAGTAAGAATTTTATGTTCAAATGGTTGCATTGTTCAGGTATCTAATGAGGTATATTTAGACTAGTCAATACATCTGGGTCTAGTCTAGGTATATCCTTAAGAAGAATTGAGAAAGTTCTGATCATTTGGAATTTGCATGCTGATCTGTATACTGAACTGCTCACAAATTCCTTGTCTTGTTCATATTTAATCAATAGTTTAATTGGGAGGGTGGGGGGTGCATTATATGAGTAGATTGTGCCCAATCTTTTGGTCTTTCATGGGTTTAATGATGTAATAGTGTGCAATAATGTGCTGTGTTTTGCATGACCTAGTAAGTTCTACTGTTGAAAGGTGACCAGCATCACAGATATAAACTATTGTCACTACAGCCAAATTATAATAAGCAAACATCTGAAAATCAACACAGTTATGAAATTAATTCAATTCACAAGTGAAAATCTGAGATACAAAAAGAAGTATACTAGGAAATTTTACATTTTAAGTAATATTTAAGGTAAAAGCCAGAGGGAAGTGTGAACACATTATTTCAATAACCTTAAAGACCTTTTATTTCTGCGTAACTTTTTCTTCCTTTCTGAGCAGCCTGGCAAAACGAGAAATTAATCTGGATAACTGTAATATTTTTACTACATAATAAGTATTGACATTTTTAAGATGGTGTTGCAAAAGCTGCCTGACTGATGTCTATAATTAACCAATAATTTCCTAGGTTAGATTCCAGAAATATAAGTGAGTATTCCTTTCTTCTTTACATGTTTATCTTCTTAGCCTCTTTATAGGCTTATCTCACTAACCACTGTTTATAAAGTAGGTGCCCAAACTGAGTAAAAAAAGTCCTTTGTTAAATATCCCGACTGACAAAAATCCACTTACACAATATTAATACTTGGTTAAAGGAAATCAGTTTTCTCATGCTTTATGATCAGATATTCCTCCTGGCAAAGGCACTTAATGAAAATATTTCAGCGGATTATCATTGGTGTGGCATGTTACTTACGCAAAATGAAGCCAAGAAACATCAGCTTAAATATGTGTGCAAGACTGTATTCACGCATGTATGCAATAATAGGCAAATGTCAAGGAGTCTTTTAGATCTTTCACGTATGCAGTAATTTTTCTCTTTCTACGTGAGCACATTTATAAATCAACCAAAATAATTCAGAGTTTTTGACATAGAATTTCAAAGCCTTCTTATTCATCTATAAGTAAATTATAATTCTGTGTCTAATATTCTAATCTCTCCAGGAAGCAAATCTTACAAACAAAGTTTAAACATCACATCTAGGAAGATAAGCAATAATATTCAGGGTCATTTCTGAAGCCTTTTCTAAACAGAAAACCTCATCATACCAACAGCGTCTTCTTTAACCTTCCAATCATTCTCAAGGAATTGTACTATTTTAAGAGAAGGAGTTTATACTCGTAGAAAAAGAAGAACAAAAAGGCAAGTATGCCACAAATATTAAAGATATCAAACATAGTGTGGCCATACTTCATTGCTGAAAACATGTTTTTAAAGGTTTTAAGTGTTTTCAGTTCTCAAAGTGATTTCATGTGGATAACCTAGAAGGATAGGAAGAAAACATATCTCTGTTCACACAGAATCTACATATGAAAGATTAAGTTGTAGATGAATGCTTTATGTAAAGCCTGCTCTGGTGTTTCCTTCTTAAAGGACAGGTTTTTAATGTATCTTTCTCAGCTCTAAACTAGTATTTCAAAAAATAGAGTATCTCTATGGAGTGTTTCTGGAAGTGGAGCTCAGGCACTTCTAAGAGTGCTACTCTGAGGCTAGTAAGATCAACTTTTATTTTAAGGAGAGAATCACTTTTGGGATTCCTGAGGAAAAGGGTTGATTTCTGGTCAATCCCCTTAGATGTCTGAGAGAAATGCTGACATCCTTGTGACAAAAAAAAGTGATAAAACCCCTCTATATTCAAGCATGATTTAGAGCTATGTACCTTGCATATGAGAGACAATTATTTCTGGCAGGTGAAAACCTGTATATTTGCATGAGCTTGAACTTTAAAGCAACAATAAAGAAGGAAGGAATGACAGTTAACACATAGGAAAGAGTATTACACAATTACACAAGTGAAAGCAATGGCAAGAATTTAAACATTGACTTTGGTAAATTTGCAACTGATTTGCTGGGGTCATAGGATTGTCTAAGCTATGTTTCAACAGAAGGTTGTCAAAAATACAGTTTAAGTTTTGATCTTTGTAAAAGATAAAAATAAAAATACTGTTGATATTACAACTTTACAAGGTACAGATTATAGATGTGAACTGTCAAAACAAGGCAAGAACAGGACTGCAACCAAGACAAAATTGGTTTTTGGAGCAGCAAACAAGAAGGCAAACAGCTCAATTTAGCCAAGACATAAACGATTCCACAAATGTTGGGGTCTTGTTTTCGTTTCTCAGAACACAGATCTCAAAGCTCCCCCAAACTCCCCACTCACAAGAGGGGCTCAAGCCCTCCCAGTTGTACAGGTTTTTTATTGCTTAGTGCCAGGTAAAGAGGAGCAATAAAGTCAAAACTGTCCTCACAGATTCTGTGCACAAGAGAAGGTTGTTTATTTTCTTCACCATATTCATCTGTAATCTCTATATAATGTCTGAAATATGTTTTTTTTCTCCCCATGTTTCAGAATCTCAGTGAACACACAGGCCAGGGCCATGTTTAGAAGCATGATGGGGAGAAGAGAAATGCTTTGTACCCTTTGGGAACCCTGGCAGATCTTTCTGATCCCAAGCCTTGTGGTCTATGCAGGCAGAGAAGGGGTGTAGGGTCACAGGGGTGCCTTGCTACCACATGGTGAAAGTCCAAAGAGTCTTATCATTCTAGAGCCTGGAGCAATGGCCTTAAGCTGAGGGAGAGCAGGTTGAGACTGTGTTGACAATGGAGTTCGGAATCAATATGGATGACCAATATGATCTAAATATTGTTCAGTTTAATTAAGGAACCTCTACAGCTTATGTAGACACACAGACTCACAGAGCATAGTTGAAATAGCTTCACTGGTTCCCCACAATTGTCCACATGCCCTACTGTTATACATTAGTGGTTAAACTACTAATATCATGAGAAGTTGTTGATCGATGTATGCATCCTGCTATTCCAAGATAATTCTCTGTGTTTATAGCTACCAGTACTTTGCTTTAGTTACACACTGCTAGCACAGCACTATTTTGCTAAACTGATAGTTACTTCTACACTTATGTTAAGCATGGCCTACCACTACAGCAAGCTCTAAGCTTATATTACCATATTGCTCACACTACTTATTGCTATGATTGCCACAAGACTGGATCTTAGGAAGTTCTTTAGTACAAGGGTGGTAAGACTCTGGAATAGATTGCTCAGGGAGGTTCTGGATGCCCCCTCCTTGGAGGTGCTTATGGCCAGATTGTATGAGGCCTTGGGCAACCAAGCCTAGTTGAGAGGTGTTTGTGCCCATACAGGGGAGTGGGATCAAATGATCTCTGAAGTCCCTTCCAACCTAAGCCTTTGACACAATGAATGGCATTTCATTCTTAGCTTTGTTTTCTTAGGAGCGCAGAAGTGGGTCATGTTTTTAATGTAGCACAATTTTCAACTTTAAAATAAAAATATTTGCCTTTCAAAGCCTTAAAATAATAATAAAAAAATTATAGCTTTACACCAGAGAAATGAAAAAAGGAATACTTTTAACACAGTTATTTCCAGAGCATCTGTTTATAAATAAACTTTATTAAGAATGACAAATAGATCTGTGAAATGGGTCTTCAGCTGGGGAACTGAAAGACAGGACACAGCTGCATTAAGAAAAATTATTAGAGGTAGATCTTGTGACATTGAGTGCCTTTTACTAAGGTTGCTCAACACTTTCCATAATAAGGTTTTGTATTAGGTTATTTACAAGGTTACTAAACTTACATTGTGTGAAGTTTTTTCCATGCTAGATATCTCCCTCAGGCTGAATTTCATTTATTTCTTTTTCTTTGACATGCAAAAATATGGCCAGCCTTTTCTGTATGAAATAGAATAGAATAAACCAGGTTGGAAGAGACCTTCAAGATCATTACATCCAACCTATCAACTAATCCAACCCACCTAATCAACTAAACCATGCAGCCAAGCACCCTATCAAGTCTCCTCCTGACCACCTTCAATGATGGTGACTCCACCACCTCCTTGGGCAGCCCATTCCAATGGCAAATCACTCTCTCTGTGTAGAACTTCTTCCTAACATCCAGCCTAATCCTCCCCTGGCCATGAGAGAAGGGACTGGGAATGTGGAAATGGGGAGTGGTCATTTCTTTGTTTTCATAAGAGCTTTCCAAATCATTACCAAGTACATGGAAATTTCCTAGTAGATATTTATAGTGGTTTATTAAATGCCAAAACTGTTAGAGTTGTCACATGCCCTGAGATTTTCCTTTCACCTCAGCTCAGTACCTTTTACGTCTCACTGTCTCTCTTCTGCTTTCAATAACCAGGATTGGTTACAGTGCCCCTGAATAATCTGTTTGGGTGATTATAATAACCAATTACAGATGTGACAAGAACTAAACCAGAGACTAGGAAATAAGTTCTTTTGAAGAGCCTGGAGGAAAAAAAGACAAGGGAAACTGACTGAAGATGGATGCTGATGGAAAGAACAAACCCAAAAAGTTTGATTTTATTAGGTCATATGTTTAAGACCCTTGCTACACTTACTGCTTTTTCTCTGAACTCAGATAGGTCATTTCTTTCAGGAAATACTGTGATACTCCATATAAGGCTTACTGATTTTTCTGTATTTTAGAAGCCATGCTTTCACTTACACGTCTCTGTATGATACGTCTCTGTATGATACTACTCATAGGAACATGACATTAATAACACATGAGCAGTTACAATTTGGGACATTTTATTAGTCATCTCTCATCCTTTTCATTTCCAACTGAAAACCTTTGTCTTAGATCTTCTTCATTTTGACAGTGAAAAATTGATGGCTTTTATCCAAATGTAATTTTCTGACCAGTTTCATGCCAAACTTTAGCAGTTTCTTCCAGAAAATATGTGCTTTGGTTGTTCACTAGAACATCATTGAAGGCAGTCAAAAGCCTATAGTTTCTCATCCTATATGACTGTTAGCCTGGAAGAGAAAGAAGCAATTAGATTGGCCTGACATGATATTTTTCTTGGCAAATCCATAATGAAGATATACCTGTATATACAGACATTAACTATCTTCCAGATGGTTTTCCAGTCTGCTTGCTCCCTTTCCTACACCATAAGCTTTCTCAAATTGCTGTAACTTTATAAGCTCAAACAAGGAAGATCCACATATCAGACCTTATGATTTTGAATACTAAACAAAGTATGATATGGCAAAGTGAAATTCTTTGTCTTATCCTGATTTTCTTGTTGAAACATAATCAGACAGACTTTAATATGGTGATAATATTATATTTTATGAGAATTATTGTTGACACATTCAGAACTCCAGGTACATGTAGTCTTTAACCCTCTCAGGGCTTTTGTAACCCTACCTATTTTTCCACTTTTAGTGAAAGTGTGCCAGGCAGAGAGGCTCTTAGGACATGCTGCTGAGACCACCATTAGTAGATCAGTTTGGTGATGTCAGGAAGGTGAAGTTATACAAAACCTATAGCCCTGCTTGAAGTTTCAGCTAAGTATGTGAATTTTTATATAGAACTCTTCTGCAGATAGTCTTTACTTTTTACTGCATATTTCTTTATCCCTACAATCTCTAGCACACTAGATCTCTGGTTTCAGGTAACATGTTTGGGACCTACAATAATTAAACTGTTATTATCATCAAACAAGAAAGTTAGAGTAGTGCTCTATGAGTATGCCAATTTAATATATTTTGGTCATGTCTTAGGGAGAAGGAAGGAAGGAAGGAAGGAAGGAAGGAAGGAAGGAAGGAAGGAAGGAAGGAAGGAAGGAAGGAAGGAAGGAAGGGAGGGAGGGAGGAAGGAAGGAAGGAAGGAAGGAAGGAAGGAAGGAAGGAAGGAAGGAAGGAAGGAAGGAAGGAAGGAAGGAAGGAAGGAAGGAAGGAAGGAAGGAAGGAAGGAAGGAAGGAAGGAAGGAAGGAAGGAAGGAAGGAAGGAAGGAAGGAAGGAAGGAAGGAAGGAAGGAAGGAAGGAAGGAAGGAAGGAAGGAAGGAAGGAAGGAAGGAAGGAAGGAAGGAAGGAAGGAAGGAAGGAAGGAAGGAAGGAAGGAAGGAAGGAAGGAAGGAAGGAAGGAAGGAAGGAAAAAAGAAAGAAAGAAAAGAAAAAAGAAAAAAAAAAAGAAAAGAAAAGAAAAGAAAAGAAAAGAAAAGAAAAGAAAAGAAAAGAAAAGAAAAGAAAAGAAAAGAAAAGAAAAGAAAAGAAAAGAAAAGAAAAGAAAAGAAAAGAAAAGAAAAGAAAAGAAAAGTTGTGCAATGATTGAATTGATCTACTTGCTGCATTTACACAGCAACATGAGAGTCTATGATGCAATACAAAAGGGAGATCTGTCTCCATGACAGCAGATGTACCTGAAAAAGCATTATTCTCTTTTACAAATACTCTGCTAAAGAAGGTAATGTTCAAAAACACTCAGTAGCCCAAATTGAAATAATTATTACCTTTACATAGATTATTTTCTTCAAGTACGTCAGCTGAAAATCACCTTTTTATCTCCATTGATGTTGCTTCTATTTTAAAAGCTCATACATTAATAAAGTAAGCAGTAGAGACAGTGATCTGGTAGAAAGATAAGATGTGGACATGCCAGCAATACTGCTTTATGTTAAGAGCAATGACTGATGTGGAAAAAAAAAATCAGAAAGAACCCAGGCTGTCATTTGCAATAATTCTATGGCAGGCATAAATATTCCAGACCTGAGTGTTACGTAATAAATGTGTGGTCCCCTTTCTGTGGGTGATCAATAGGCTTCCCTGAGTCATTATTGGCACAGTGCCCACAGATATCACTGGAATTGCATTAAAGTAAAACCCGAAAATAGCATTCAAACCACATAGATTTTCCTTTTTAGAAGGAAATTTGCTGAAAGAGAAACAATGGAAGGATTTCTGTAAGTGGCAATTGAATTCTAGGCAATCAGAAGTTAAGGACTCAGAACTGTGCCCTCATTAATATTTTGTGATGAATTATTTTATAGATGTAAATTCAACATTTTAATTACTCACATTGCTCCACACCCTCCCCAGTGTACTGCCTATATTTAAATTCCCACTGTGTTCCAATCCCTCAGCTTCTCTTTTTATCTTCAAATATCTGATGAATTCCCTGACTGCCCATTCTCAGAGGCTGTTAACTTCTCATGTCCACATCTTTTAGCTATTCCTGACTGCATTCTTCAGTTTTTCTGGCATCTTTTGACTCCTAGTGTCACATCTCAGTGTCAGCTCTCCAGAATTCACTCACTTTCATCAGTAAAGATTTTAAGCAGTCTCTGCCTTCAGGTGCAGCCTTATCATGTACCTGCCTTATTGTAAATGCCATTATTGGGTACATTTTTTCCATTCTCTCAGTACTCAGATCTCCAGACAGCAGTGATGAAATAATAAGCCCTACTTTCAAAGGCTCTATAGAACCTATAGCTGCCAGAAACATATTTGCATGGCTGCAAGTGCACCTACTGAACTAGATTCTGTCCTGTAAAACACACAGGTAAACATGATCTGGGAGGTATAGTAATTCTGAAGGCAAATTATCCCTCTGTTTAACCCTTGCTCCATAGCAGTAACTACTATGGGAACTATAGCTGCTTGTAAGTGCTAAGTGTGTTTGGTAGGAGAAAATGTGATACTACTTGCAAGACTGATGGGGCAATAATGCAAAACAGTCCTGGATGACACTGCTTTCCAGTGCTGATGTAGCACAGCCTGTGTCAGCACAAATGGTGATGTTCATCCCATTTGCTTCAATGTTCTAGCTGAGAACTGAAATTAAGCCAGTGTTCTACGCATCATTCCTTATTTCTCTGATCCCATGCTCAAAATCCTGGTCAGTTCTGAAGTGGAACATGGACGGCAACTGCAAAAGTAATAAGTTTACCCAAGTAAGCCACTCAATTGGAAAATAATCATCAAAAAAAATCTGCCTGAATACTCTCAAATACTTTTAAGATTTATTTTCATTAGACTAGACTAGACTAGACTAGACTAGACTAGACTAGAATAGAATAGAATAGAATAGAATAGAATAGAATAGAATAGAATAGAATAGAATAGAATAGGTTGGAAAAGTCCTTTGAGATCATGGAATCCAAGGTATCATCCAACACCATCTAATCAACTAAACCATGGCACCAAGCACCCCATCCAGTGTCTTCTTAAACACCTCCAGTGATGGTGACTCCACCGCCTCTCTGGGCAGCCCATTCCGATAACCAATCATTCTTTCTGTAAAGAACTTCTTCCTAACATCCATCCTAAACCTTCCCTGGTGCAGCTTGAGACTGTGTCTTCTTGTTCTGGTGCTGGTTGCCTAGGAGAAGACACCAGCCTTTAGGTTATTGTTAAGTTAGAAAACCTGGAAAATTGTGAGTCTTAAGCATGAAAGACTTAAGCATGAAATTGATCTTTACTGTTCCATAACCTTTTATTTGAACTGACCCCTATTTGATGTGTAACTGAATTATGTTGTAATTGGTAATTTGGTGCAGTTCAACACCAGACAGTCGTCATTTATTTCTTCTAAGATAGCTTGCAGTTGTTAAAAATAGCAAATACATTTTTCACAAACACAATGGAAAACCTTTATTCTTTCCTGTCCTAGCCAATGAAAGTAATCCAATGAAAGAAGGAAATACACAGACCTTAGACAAAGCATGGACAACAAAAAGATCCATCAGAAAAAAACAGAAAACTTCTCTAAGTGTTTTGGCATTGGCTCAGTCTAATTGCTGTTCTTGGAGTCTTCAAGAGAACTGGTAAGCATATAATCCATAAAAGTTCAGTCT
Organism: Melanerpes formicivorus; assembly: GCF_026170545.1. Classification (NCBI taxonomy): domain Eukaryota; kingdom Metazoa; phylum Chordata; class Aves; order Piciformes; family Picidae; genus Melanerpes; species Melanerpes formicivorus. The sequence goes on along the minus strand of NW_027145176.1, from coordinate 10,292 downwards.
AAAAAACACTGTCAGCAGGAGAGGATTATTTACCAAATAAGAAGGGAAATAAGTAGTGGTTTAGTTACACCCTAGAATAGTGCCCAAAGTCAGCTAGAACACAATTCTGTATTTCTTCAGGACAATTCTTTGGGAAATTCCCATACACGTAACCCAAGTACCATAGTACATATCTTTTCAAAGATCAGTGTGAACTTTAAAAAATATGAGTTATGAGCTTTGTAAATATTTTTTTCACCATTTATTTTGACCTCAGCACAACAATAACCTGTAAAATTTCATGTACTGCTAGCTTTTGGTATTTCTAATTTGTGCCTTTTCAGTACTCAGCACTGGTTAGGCCACACCTTGATTCCTGTGTCCAGTTCTAGGCCCCTCAGTTTAAGAAGGACATTGAGACTCTTGAAAGTGTCCAGAGAAGGGCAACAAGACTAGGGAGAGAGTTCAAGCACAGGCCCCACGAGGAGAGGCTGAGGGAGCTGGGAGTGTTTAGCCTGGAAAAGAGGAGGCTCAGAGGAGACCTTATTGCTGTATACAACTAGCTGAAGGGTGGTTGTAGCCAGGTGGGGGTTGGTCTCTTCTCCCAGGCAACCAGCACCAGAACAAGAGGACACAGTCTCAAGCTGTGCCAGGGGAAGTTTAGACTCGAGGTGAGGAGAAAGTTCTTCACAGAGAGAGTTGTTAGCCATTGGAATATGCTGCCCAGGGAGGTGGTGGAGTCACCATCCCTGGAGGTGTTCAAGAGGGGAGTGGATGTGGCACTTGGTGCCATGGTTTAGTGGTCATGAGGTTTTGGGTGACAGGTTGGACTTGATGACCTTTAAGGTCTTTTCCAACCTTATTGATTCTATGATTCTATGAGTATAAAGATTATACACTTTATATATTTATTCCCTTGAAAATTAATTTCCTCTCTGGTGATGTAGCAACTATAATGAGGCATTGGAATCTCACTCCTGACAGAATGTCATTGTGTGATTTCAAGCTACCATATCTGTACCAGAGATACCAATAGCCAGAAGCAGACATCTAAATCTGTTCCATGTCAGAGTTTCCTTCTACCTTCTTTTGCCAAACTTACAAAATGTGTTCAGCTCTTGCATTCAGATGGTTTACATGGAAAGACATTTCTACATACCAAAACCTACCACTTTTAATGCACCATTAGCTCAGTATGACAAAGCTCTTGTGTTATGATGGCTTTCACATTTCACTAAACAAGATTCTTGCCACTCATGTCTTCTCAAAAACTGTCCCTGGTGTTATGTGAACACCAGTGCAAATGAAGCATTTTTTTCATGTTCTGGTGAGAAAATCCAGATCTGTTTCTGCTTGTTACTCCAGCAGATGAGTACACTCCTCTACATCAAATTCAAGAACTGGAGCCATTATGCCTTGTTCATTGTCAAATGTGCCCATAGCAACACTCAAAATGTAATCTTTTTAGACTCAGCTCTTATATTCTCAATTGACACAAAAGAGTCAATACAGCAGTCACAACTGTTCCAGTGCTAAAATGAGTTGGAGAATGACAAGTTTCTTATATCTGTGCCAAGCTGTCATGTGCTTTATCAACCTGAAGGTTCAGGAATAAAGAACACAGTGTCAGGCCTGTGCACTCTCTGCTGTTGCTAAAAAAAAACAAAACAAAAAAAACAAAACAAAAAAAAAAAAAACAAAAGAAATAGAAAAAAGTGTGGTCTTGTTTCTTTTTCATATTTTTCTTATACTTTTTAAGGTGGTTAACTAAACAAAGCAGAGGTTAGGCAAGAGGTTAAAAACTCTGTTAAATAACAACTAGAGCTCTCTATAATGAACTTTTTGATGTTTATGTTTCACTGTGAGTCTGGATGTCTGCATTTTGTCTGCAGACAGCGGAAAACTGTGAAATACTGATAACAGAATGTAATTGTGGCTGATGTAAAACATGCCACATTAGACCCAAACCATGTGGATCAGCACTACCACTGTTTTTGGCAACCAAGCATGTTTCTTCTTATTAAACTTGTTTCTAATGCTTCAGCAATTGAGGCCAAGAGATTTTCGCCTTCCAAGACCTAAATGTCTTGGAATGAGCATAGGCTCCCTCATGTTTATGAGTGTAACAAAACCCAGGAAAGAAGTGACACTTGTTAACATTCTTTCAAACAACAGTTTAGTCATCTGTTCTGGGGTTTTTTTTCAGTCTTTTCTGGTTGTCATTGTCTGTGTATGACGCATATTAAGAAGGGAACAATATTTGTCTCACACAACAGTTACCTTTCTGTCACATTGGTAATGTGCAAACATATTTTGGATGTGGAGAATAATCTTACAGGGGCAGACATTGCTTGGCACTTAAAGTTGGGATATCCTTCTCTGAATACAGGGAAACAACGAATGTTCTTTTCAATATTAACCTGAAATTCAAACAAAATACATAGATTCTTTAGCATTTCTTAATGCATATATGGATCCAAGCCTACACTACAAGAAAGAGTATTCTCATTCTATTTCTTCTCCTTCTTCTTTTTTAACTTACAGTCATCAAAGAAAGCTATGGGAAACTGTAACTATGCATTTATTATTATGAGGACAGACTGTGGGAATTGGGGCTGTTCAGTCTGGAGAAGAGAAGGCTCCAAGGAGACCTATTTGTGCCCTTCCAGTTTCTGAAGGTGGGCTACAAGAAAGCTGGGGAGGGACTTTTTAGGGTGTCAGGTAGTGATAGGACTAGGGGGAATGGAAGAAAACTAGAAATGGGTAGACTCAGATTGGATGTTAGGAAGAAGTTCTTCTCCATGAGGGTGGTGAGACACTGGAACAGGTTGCCCAGGGATTTGGTAGAAGCTTCATCCCTAGAGGTTTTGAAGGCCAGGCTGGATGTGGCTGTGAGCAACCTGATGTAGTGTGAGGTGTCCCTGCCCATGGCAGGCAGGTTGGAACTGGATGATCCTTGAGGTCCCTTCCAACCCTAACAATTCTATGGTTCTGGACCAGAGCATTAGAAAACCAAGATGGTGTCAAGTGTTTATGGTAATAATATCCATACTGTTGTTTGGCAATGAAGCTCAGTAAAGCAACACCAAAAGGTTCAAATGGGAGTTTCATGTTTCATTTCATCACAGAGGTAATTTGTTTCATCCTCATACTGATACCAATTCTATGAATTCTATGATTCTATTCAGAGTAGGTTTGAGGCACCTGATGGATAAGATGTTACTGTTTGTTCTGGTTGATCGTGCTCTGTTTCTCATAACAGGCTTCACCTATAAATTAAGCTTTGGTCTTGAAGATTTTTTGCAAAATGCATCAATCACTCAATATTCTGGACATGTACCACAAGCTGGACTTGAAATGCACATCAAGCATACATCAATAAAGCTTAAGTTTCCCAGAGGTGTATTTAATAGTCATTCTCTGACTGCTGAGTTAGAAAGTAAGGGAATTCTTGCAATGATTTAGATGGTTGTCTGCTTTTCCATAAGTCAGGGAGGCAAAAGTTTGCTGAGTAGTGGGGAATTCTGCAAGTATTAGCATCTGTCCTTTTCCCTTAACTGTTCCCCACCTCCTAAGGCAGAGGTTAGGAACACTCTCTTAACGCGCATTCTGGTACAGTAAATGGCGTAGAGGCAATCCCTTCAAGTGCCATGGAAAACAATTTCTCAGTGAATTGTGGCTTCTGAGAAGTGAAAAGGGAATGAGTGCAATCCCTAATGCACTTGTGGGATTCACTGTAGAGATAGGCATGACCTCAGGGAATTTGTAGGATTTTCAATGCACAAGTGTTTCCCATAGCACAGTATATGCACTAAGCTTTTAGCTTGCTCTCGAGCTAGCTTTCAAAACCCCTTAAGGATCAGATATACTTTCCCCTCCCTTACCTCTCAGCTTAGCTCTTAGGGCTATAAAACTATACACTACACTGGGAAGTGATGAGCAAAAAAATCTGTCAGGTCTATCTAAACCAACTTCCATGTTTCCTTCATCTAAATTAGTTTGGAATAATCTGTTTCAAATTTAAGAATAAGTCATTCTTCTTGTTAGACTAATGAGGCCAGTCTATTTTGTTTTCCCCACTAGGGAAACAGCAAAAAGCACAAAGGAAAATCCTTAGCCCAAATTTTATTCCATTCTAAACAATATTTTTTTTTCTTATTTGCCTTTCACATGAAGTTGGTCCTGTTTTTTTCCTGTGCTTTGGTACTGGAATATTCAAGGTTGAAATGCTCTCATTTCCCTTTTGATACCACCATTGCCTTCATATCTATATCTGAGATGATCATTGATCATGCTAGTCAAATGAAGAAAAAGAAATGCCTCTAGAGCATAGATATTTAGTTACATCTGGACAAGCTGACTTTGCCCAAGAAGCACCTGTTAGTCTACATAAATTATGTTAGTCTACATAAACATGGAGCTCAAAAGCACATGTTTATACAGCAAACTTCTATATTTAGCCAGATAAATATGACCCCAAATTTCTATCCCTTCTCTTGCTTGGATTAAGCCACATAATTTAATTAGTATTTGTCCTGGCATTAAGCTGTTTTGCTACCAGAATAAACTTTGCTAACATGTAAACTTTGCTAACCTTGTGAGGTGTTTGGAGCACAAGCCCTATGAGAGGCTGAGGAAGCTGGGGTTGCTTAGCCTGGAGAAGAGAAGGCTTATGGCTGTCTACAGCTATCTGAGGGAAGATTATAGCCAGGTGGGGGATGGTCTCTTCTCCCAAGCAACCAGCACCAGAACAAGAGCACAAGCTGCACCAGGGGACATTTAGGCTGAATGTTAGGAAGAAATTCTTCATAAAGAGAGTGACTGCCCATTGGAATGTGCTGCCCAGGGAGGTGGTGGAGTCACCATCACTGGAGGTGTTTAGGAAGAGACTGGATGGGGTGTTTGGTGCCATGGTTTAGTTGATTAGATAGTGTTGGGTAATAGGTTGGACTTGATGATCTCAAAGGTCTTTTCTGACCTGGTTAATTCTATTCTATTCTATTCTATTCTATATATTATGATATAGAACAATCAAACACTGCTTTTACTTTCTTCTTCACATGAAAGAGGCACAAATATTAAATGACACCACTGATAGCACTTCAGTGAGTAACTACTTCTATGCCCTTCACGCTTTGTTTTATGCAGACCAGGACACTCTCATGCTTATCTGTGTCTAACAAAGGAATGGAGACTGGAAGATGCTGCGTAGAGCAGAATGGTTATGCATATACATCTATGTATCTTCCTGGCTGTACTCCTGTTTTGCTTAACAGTATAGAGCAGAAAGACACTGCTGACTGCATAGCATGAGAATCCCTATAATTCCATATCTTTCTTAGCAGAACTGGTACTTACTCAATTGTTTCCTCTAGTAAGTACTACGCTCACATTGTCTGCAGACTTCCTCATCTCTAGATAACACCACTAGTCCTGAGAGTATCTTATACACCTAAACAAATCCTAGATCTACTACAAATATATACAAATATATCATCCTTTCAGAGCCCCTTTAAATGTTTCTTTTCATTATTTAAGATTCCTTTTTTTTTTTTGCTGGTATATGATGGCAGCAAATCTTTCCAGTGAAGACTGATTTAAAAAATCAAGACCATTTTAAACTATGATTTTTTAGTAGGTTGATATCCAATAAAGACTTTTCCAGTCTTTTGTTTGCATCCGACTTCATCATCCTCTTAGGATGACTTAACAATGCTTTTGGTTTTGTCTCTTAATACATGCCTTTTGTTCTTGATACATCCTTTTCTTCTTCATAATTTTGTCCCTATACATCTGTGCTGCAGTTCTTAATTCTTCTTTAGTAATCTGAACTTAGTCATACATTTTATATTACTTATTCTTGTCCCTAAGTTCTATGGAAGGTGCATGATTTAACCAAACTCATCTCTTGCTAATCTTCCTCAATTTCCTCTGCAGTGAGATAATTTTTAATTATGTCTTTACTTTTATTTATTTAAATGTATCGGCTTTCTTCAATCCTTTTGCTTTTGCTTACTTTCCTCCAGAAAAAAACTTTCTAATTCCCTGAGTTGACTGATCTCTCTACTTCTTTTTGCCCTAGAAGTTGCAAAGACTGATATTTCAGCTTCAGTCTTAACAAATTCACTCTCCACAATGGCAGTCTTAAATAGTTCCTCTTTATTAGTTATAATCATCTTTAGGAGAACTTCCTCTCATTTATTCTCTTCCAATAAGAAAATTATACTGCTTGTCTCGGTCCGGAGAGGGAAAGAGACTCAGTTCTTTTGAATATTCCCATGTTATGACATTAGAGGCACAAATGAGGCCAAAATATCAACAGCTAGACTATTCATTACATAAATAAAGTGGATGGATCAGAAGGGGAGAGAGAGAAAAGAGAGAGTGAGAGAGAGAAAAGACAGAGAGACAGAAGAGGAATGGAATTATATTAAAACACCCCTCACCCCCCAAGACAGTTTGAGTCTGTGGAGGAAAGGTGTTGCAGGAGATGTTGGGTCTGTAGAGGAAAGGTGCTGCAACTTTGGCTGTAGAAGAGATGTTATCCTCTGGGCAGCCTCTTCAGCTCCATGAGTTGCAGCAGGCGGAACTTAGGACACAGAGAGAGGGTTTCTCTTGGTCTGCTTCTTCCAGGCCTGTGGTCCAGTGAGCAATCTTTACCTTTGCACCTTCTCGAGAGTCGTTCTATCAGCTATTGTCCGGGCAAGCAGCAAAGCTGATTTTATCTTTGTTGAATCACATCAGACGAGGCAAGATTTTAGTCTCTCACACTGCTATAGCAGGAGTAGCAGAGTTTTGGACTTGGTGAGCCTGAGATTCTTCTTAACCCCTGTAATGAAACCTGCAAGTTCTCATATCTGTCAGGAAAAGCCTTAAACAGAAAACAAATATACTGAAAGTAAACAGACAAGATTGGAAAAAATAATTAAAAGAAACTCAAATGCATTCATTATTTATATTTCAAGATTCCTGAGGGATGTGACATATGACATTTAAAAGCTTGCGTGTCCAGTATTATCAGTAACAACTCTAAGAAAGATGAAGCAAGGTTTTGTTAGTTTCAAAGAAGGAAGGTGATATTTTAAAAATGGAAAATAGTTTTAATGCACATCTGCTATGCTATGAATAAAATCTCAGGCAGCTTTTGTTTGTTCAAGTTTAAAAAAGTTTAGTTAAGAGTTTAGCTTTTGAGCTCAGAATGTGTTTCTCTGTCTTTTCTGGAAGATTATGTAGACTCATCTTGAACAGTACAAAAGCAGAAGTTGAGCACTTGTCTTAAAATTTAATAGGATGATTTTTATCTTTGCCAGTGTACAAACAACTACAGAATCTCAATGGATTTCCAAGAATCAGTATATCAATGTGGCATGTACCTGTCAAATGTTTCTGACAATGCAATGAAGCAAACTGTGAAACAGTAATATTTTTATTGCTAATAAAATCCACATAAGGAAACTCATTAAAAGATCTGTTGTTCATCTTGTGAATGTCTCTGACAACCTCCTGCACCCGGACAGAGTGAGTGGAAAGTCATTCCTTTTGCTGGATCAAGGACACTTCTCACCTAGCTGAGCCACAGTCATGCATTATCAATCCTCTCCCTTGTCTCCCTGTGACTGAGGCCTCCCTCTCCAGCCTGTGAGGTACTCTTGGTTTAATAAATTGTCTCCCTCTTTTTCTTCTAATACCTCCTAGGAATATTAGCAAAAACCTATTAGAAGTAACCTATTAGAAGTAACCTTACAAATATTTCTTTCTATGCACAGAAACCAGAACTTCCAATAGCGATCTGTGTAGGGACAGTTCCATAGAAATATGGAGTCAGAAAAACAACAGAAATTTTGGGAGACTAAAACTGAATTGAAGAAAACTAAGGTAACATAAGTGTCCTAAACAGGAGATTTAGACCTCTGTCATAACAGCCTTCCACTTTTTCTTAATAGGGAACAGCTTTTTCCAAGTGGAAAGATACAAAGAGCCCTTTGCACACAAATATCAAAATATTTTCCTTTCTTTTTACTTAAAAAGCTGCTTTTTACTTCTGATTTTCAAAGCACTAGAGAGAGCTATTTTAGTAATATTATCTGCTTTTTAAAGATAAGAAACTGAGATAGAGAGTTCTGAAATAGCTTGTCCTTTCATAAAAAGTTAGGGAACAAACAAGGAAGGAAAGCTTGCTAAAAAAAGTGTCATCTCCCTCACTCCCTTTATCTCTATTCCTTCTGCTTTTCTTACCCCTCTTCTTCCATCTCTTCCTCTCTTTCACTGGTGTTCATTTTATGCTAAAGTCTGTATCTTCCTGTCAGCAAGTATCTTCCATAATTTTAAAGTGATAACAGTAATGCAAGTGAACAAATACTTAGCCATCTCATACGGCATAAATGTCAGAAGGGAAATGCTCAGAAAATTGCATGCAACATATAAAATGCAAATGTAATATATAATGTCTCATGTGGAAAATGAAAATGCTGAGCTCAATTCTTGCCCTTTACTTGCCTTTTACTTTGACTACTACTGCAAAAAACCTGAGTCATACTCTCTTCTGAATCTCATCTCAACTTCACTACACAAATAATGGCAATGTACTGAGGTAGGTAGTTTCTTTCAGAGTCACGAGTAAATGAAGCTTCATAATGACTTGTTTTATCAGTCCCACCTATTCTGCAAATGCTTTACCTTGTATTGCCTGAAAAAGAATATACTTCACTCAAACTTTCTTCTGTCATTAATCTCTCTTGCTTCTGTCAACAGTTTCTCCTGCAACTAACCACTAACAGTGTGAGGTTGCAAGAAGAATTAGAAGTCTTGTCTTGTGGAATAAAGTTGTTTTCCTCCTTTCCTTACTATTATTGGTGTTTCTGAATAGAATAGAATAGAACAGAATAGGATAGAATAGAATAGACCAGACCAGACCAGACCAGACTAGACGAGGTTGGAAGAGACCTTCAAGATCATCACGTCCAACCTATCATCCAACACTATCTAATCAACTAAACCATGACACCAAGTACCCCATCAAGTCTCCTCCTAAACACCCCCAATGATGGTGACTCCACCACCTCCCCAGGCAGCCCATTCCAATAGGCAATCATTCTCCCTATGAAGAGTTTCTTCCTAATATCCTGTCTAAACCTCCTTATCTGCTATTGTAATGTCTCAAAGTTCTTAGCAAATGGTGGGAGGCTTTTTTTAATTATTATTTTTCAGAGTAAAAGTTTGGTCTCATTGCATAATATACTTCTTATAACTTCTGTAAAATTACCAGTGGATTTCCACATTTTTAGTTACAATATCATTTCATAAAACTTCTATGTTTTTGACTGATTTATTTTTTAATGTTCTAAGCATCAGATCACCCTTACTTTTGTTTCATATTTTTTAGCTTATCCAGAGCAGTTCAGTCTTTTCAAGCAGTAATGTATGCTAGGAAATTCTAGAGATCTTAGCCCTCAACAACTTTAATATTCTGTGGGTAGGCAGAGTGGATGCTGTGTGTCAGAAGAGTGATTTTTATACTCATTATGAAAATCTACTTTGCTGTGTCTTGTGAAAAATAACCAATTCTGAGAACCATTGGTGGCAATTAGAAGCAATCTTTTATGATTCTGTTCTCCTGGATAGAGCCTGACCCAGTCATAAAGCAATATTTCCAGCAATATGTTCTTACCATCATGGAGTTACAGCAGAAAGATTTTGACCAAAATTAGACATAGATAGTGAGTGGGAAGCAACCTAGACATATTTGTAACTGTTTTTCATGATCAATATATGGAAATCTGCTGAAGGAGAGAGCTGTCAAAATGGGATATCAAAAAGGCAGAAGCCAGAATATAGGAAAAGGGGGTGGAGGGAATAAATAAATGGACTTGTTAAGCTCATTAACACTGCAGCTCCAGAGAAAGAAATGAACTGTGTGCAACACTTTTGAGCCAGGCAGGAAGCCATGGGGTAGATAAATAGAGAGAGGTAAGAGGGGCTTCAATGGACAAGAACAAGAAGGAGGGAAGACAGTCTGCCAGGAAGATGGACCTATTTGAACAAAGCATTTGAGTTATAAACGTCTGTGAAGAAAAGGGCAGAAAAGAAGAAAACACTATAACAGAGAGAGATAAATGAGCACAGACTCACTCATGAGTCTAGCTTATGTATTTCTAGGGAAATGGTGCATTTAAACCATTGGAAAGAGGATCCTGAAGGATGATGTGCAAACACATATCTGGGCAGAAGAAATGAGACTGAACCAGAGCACCACAAACACTCAAGCATCTTGTGTGGCTCCATGAATACTGGAGCAACTGGCACAGAATCCTTAC
>NW_027145175.1:0-26828 GCF_026170545.1 Melanerpes formicivorus | reverse complement strand
TGGGGTAGGTCTGGGGCAGGGCTGGGGCTGTGGCTGGGGCTGGGGCCGGGGCTGGGGCAGGACTAGGCTGGAGGCTTGGCCTTGGGCTGGTGCTGGGTTGGGGCAGGGCTGGGGCCGGGGCTGGAACCAAGTCTATGGCTGGGCTGGGGCTGGGGCTGGGGCTGGGGCTGGGTCCAGGGCTGGGGCAGGGGTGGGGCTGGGGCTGGAACCAAGTCTTGGGCAGGGCTGGGGCCGGGACTGGGGCAGGACTGGGGCTGGGGCAGGGCTGGGGCCGGGGCTGGGGCTGCGGCTGGGGCAGGGCTGGGGCCAGGCTGGGGCTGGGGCTGGGGTGAGGGCAGGACTGGGGCAGGGCTGGGGATGGGGGCTGGGCTGCAGCAGGACTGGGGCTGGGGCTGGCCTGGGGCTGGGCTGGGCTAGCGCTGGGCTGAGGCCGAGTCTGGGGTTTGGGCTGGGGCAGGGCTGGGGCTGGGCTGGGGCTAGGGCTGGGGGCAGGGATGGGGCTGGGGCTGGGGCTGGGGACAGGGCTGGGGCTGAGTCTGGGTTAGGGGCTGGGCCAAGGATGGGGCCAGAGCTGGGGCTGGGGCTGGGCTAGGGGCTGGAGGCTGGGCTGGGGCTGAGGCAGGGCTGGGGCAGGGCTGGGGCTGAGGCTGGGCTGGGCTGGGGGAATGGATGGGGCTGGGGCTGGGCTGGGGGCAGGGCTGGGGCTGGGGCTTGGGCTGGGAATGAGGCTGGGGTCGGGCTGGGGCTGGGTCCAGGGCAGGGGCTGGGCTGGGGCTGGGGCTAGGCTGGGGCAGGGCTGGGGCAGGGCTGGGGCTGGGCTGGGGCTGGGGCTGGGTCCAGGGCTGGGGCTGGGCGGTGGCTGGGGCTGGGCTGGGGCAGGGCTGGGGCTGGGCCCGGGCTGGGGCAGAGGGTGGGGCTGGGCTGGGGTCTGGGCTGGGCCTGGGGCAGGGCTGGGCCCGAGGCTGGGGCAGGGCTGGAGTAGGGCTGGGGCTGGGGCTGGGCTGGGGGCAGGAATGGGGCGGGGGCTGGGCTGTGGCTGGGGGCCAGGGCTGGGGCTGGGCTGGGGTAGGGCTGGAGCCGGAGCTGGGGCCGGGGCTGGGAGCAGGGCTGGGACTGAGGTTGGGGCCGGGGCTGGGGCTGGGTTGGGGCTGACGCTGAAGCAGGACTGGGCTGGAGGCTGGGCCGTGGACTGGGGCTGGGCTGGGGCTGGGGCTGGGGCCAGGGCTGGGGCAGGGCTGTGGCTTGGGCTGAGGCAGGGCTGGGCTAGGGCTGGGCTGGGGCCAGGGCTGCGGCTGGGGCTTGGTCCAGGGCTGGCCCTGGGCTGGGGCTTGGTCCAGGGCTGGGGCTGGGCTGGGGCTGGGACTGGGCTGGGGCCGAGGGTGGGGCTGGGGCTGGGGCTGGGGCAGGGCTGGGGCTGGGGCTGGGGCAGGGCTGGGGCCAGGCTGGGGCTGGGGCTGGGGTGAGGGCAGGACTGGGGCTGGGGCTGGGGCAGGGCTGGGGCCAGGCTGGGGCTGGGGCTGGGGTGAGGGCAGGACTGGGGCAGGGCTGGGGATGGGGGCTGGGCTGTGGCAGGACTGGGGCTGGGGCTGGCCTGGGGCTGGGCTGGGCTAGGGCTGGGGGCAGGGCTGGGCTAGCGCTGGGCTGAGGCCGAGTCTGGGGTTTGGGCTGGGGCAGGGCTGGGGCTGGGATTGGTCTGGGGCTTGGCTGGGGCTGGGCTGGGGCCAGGGCTGGGGTTGGGGCTGGGGCTGGGCTGGGGCCGAGGGTGGGGCTGGGGCAGGGCTGGGGCTGGCGCTGGAACCAATTCTTGGGCAGGGCTGGGGCGGGGGGCCGGGGGCCGGGGTAGGGCTGGGGCAGGGCATGGACCGGGACTGGGCAGGGGTCGGGCTGGGGCTGGGGCTGGGCTGGGGCTAGGCTAGGGTGGGGATTGGGACAGGGCTGGGGCAGGACTAGGCTTGAGGCTAGGCCTTGGGCTGGGGCTGGGTTGGCGCAGGGCTGGGGCTGGGGCTGGGACAAAGGCTTGGGCAGGGCTGGGGCTGGGGCTGTGCTGGGGCCGAGGGTGGGGCTTGGGCTGGGGCTGGGGCTGGGGCTGAGGGCAGGACTGGGCTAGGGCTGGGGCTGGGGCAGGGGCCGGGGCTGGGGACAGGGCTGGGGCCAGAGCTGGGGCAGGGCTGGGGCCGGGCTGGGGCTGGGTTCGGTGAAGGGCTGGGGCTGGACTGGGTTCAGGGCAGGGGCTGGGTTGGGGCTGGGGCTAGGCTGGGGCAGGGCTGGGGCTGGGCTGGGGCTGGGGCTGGGTCCAGGGTAGGGCTGGGGCCCTGGATGGGGCAGGACTGGGGCCAGGTTAGGGCTGGGGCTGGGCTGAGGGCAGGGCTGGGGCTGGGGCTGGGGCTGGGGCAGGGCTGGGGCTGGGCTGAGGGCAGTGCTGGGGTCAGGGCTGGAACCAAGTCTTGGGCAGGGCTGGGGCTGGGGCTGGGGCTGGGGCAGGACTGGGGCTGGGGCAGGACTGGGGCTGGGGCAGGGCTGGGGGGGGCTGGGGCTGAGGCTGGAGATGGGGCAGGGCTGGGGCCAGGCTGGGGCTGGGGCTGGGCTGGGGTAAGGGCTGGGGGCAGGGGCCGGGGCTGGACTGTGTGCAGGGCTGGGTCCGGGGCTGGAACCAAGTCTTGGGCAGGGCTGGGGCTGGGGCTGGGGCTGGGGCAGGGCTGGGGCTGGGCTGGGGCTGGGCTGGGCTAGCGCTGAGCTGGGGCCAAGGCGGCGGCTGTGCTGGGGCTGGGCTGGGGGCAGGGATGGGGATGGGGCTGGGCTGGGCTGGGGGCAGGTATGGGGCTGGGCTGGGACTGGCGCTGGGCTGGGGTAGGTCTGGGGCAGGGCTGGGGCTGGGGCTGGGGCTGGGGCGGGGACAGGGGCAGGGCTAGGGCTGGGGCTGGGCTGGGTCCGAGGCTGGGGATGGGGCTGGGGCAGGGACAAGGCTGGGGCACGGTTGGAACTGGGACTGAGCTGGGGCTTGGGTTGGGGGCTGGGATGAGGGCAGGGCTGGGCTAGGGCTGGGGCTGGGGGCAGGGCTGGGCTAGGGCTGGGCTGGGGCCGGGGCTGGGGCCGGGGGTGGGGCAGGGCTGGGATGGGTCCAGGGCTGGGGCTGGGCTGTGGCTGTGGCTGGGCTGGGGCTGGGCTGGGGCCGAGGGTGGGGCTGGACTGGGGTCTGGGCTGGGCCTGGGGCAGGGGCTGGGAGCAGGGCTGGGACTGAGGTTGGGGAAGGGGCTGGGGCTGAGTTGGGGCCGGGGCTGGGGCAGAACTACGCTGTAGGCAGGGACTTGGGCTGGGGCCGGGCTGGGGTCAGGGCTGGCGGCAGGGTCCGGGGCTGGGCTGGGGGCAGGGCTGGGGCCGGGGCTGGGGCAGGGCTGGGGTAGGGCTGGGGCAGGGCTGGGGCCAGGGCTTGGAGCAGGGCTGGGACTGAGGTTGGGGCTAGGGCTCGGGCTGGGCTGGAGCTGAGGCTGGGACCGGTACTGGGGCTGGGGCTGGGGCTAGGGCTGGGGCTGGGTCCAGGGCTGGGGCTGGGCTGTGGCTGGGACTGGGCTGGGGCAGAGCTGGGGGCAGGGATGTGGCTGGGGCTGGGTCCGGGGATGGGGCCGGTGCTGGGAGCAGGGCTGGGACTGTGGTTGGGGCCGGGGCTGGGGCAGAGCTAGGCTGGAGGCTGGGCCTTGGGCTGGGGCTGGGCTGGGGGCAGGGCTGGGGCCAGGGCTGGGGGCAGGGCTGGGGCCAGGGCTGGAACCAAATCTTGGGCAGGGCTGGGGCTGGGTCTGGGGCAGGACTGGGGCTGGGGCAGGGCTGGGGCCGGGGCTGGGGCTGAGGCTGGGGATGGGGCAGGGCTGGGGCCGGGCTGGGGCTGGGGCTGGGGTCGGGGCTGGGGGCAGGGGCCGGGGGCTGGACTAGGTGCAGGGCTGGGGCCGGGGCTGGAACCAAGTCTTGGGCAGGGCTGGGGCTGGGGCTGGGGCTGGGGCTGGGGCAGGGCTGGGGCTGGGCTGGGGCCGGGGCTGGGAGCCGGGCTGGGACTGGTCTGGGGGCAGGGCTGGGGCCGGGGCTGGAACCAAGTCTTGGGCAGGGCTGGGGCTGGGGCTGGCGCCGGGGCTGGGGCAGGACTGGGGCTGGGGCAGGGCTGGGGCCGGGGCTGGGGCTGGGGCTGGGGCAGGGCTGGGGCAGGGCTGGACCTTGGGCTGGGTCTGGGCTGAGGGCAGGGCTGGGGATGGGCCTGGAACCAAGTCTTGGACAGGGCTGGGGCTGGGGCTGGGACAGGGCTGGGGCTGGGACTGGGACAGGGCTGGGGCTGAGACCGGGTCCAGGGCTGGGGCTGGGCACAGAGCTAGGGCTTGGGTTGGGTCTGGGGTGAGGGCAGGGCTGGGGCAGGGCTGGGGCTGGGGGCTGGGGCAGGTCTGGGGCAGGACTGGGGCTGGGGCAGGGCTGGGGCCGGGGCTGGGGCTGAGGCTGGGGATGGGGCAGGGCTGGGGCCGGGCTGGGGCTGGGGTCGGGGCTGGGGGCAGGGGCCGGGGCTGGACTAGGTGCAGGGCTGGGGCCGGGGCTGGAACCAAGTCTTGGGCAGGGCTGGGGCTGGGGCTGGGGCCGGGGCAGGGCTGGGGCTGGGTCTGGGGCTGGACTGAGGGCAGGGCTGGGTCAGGGGGCTGGGATGGGGCAGGACTGGGACTGGGGCAGGGGCATGGGCCGAGGCTGGGGACTGGGCTAGGGCTGGAGCTAGGGCAGGGCTGGGGCCAGGCTGGGGCTGGGTTCGGCTCAGGGCTGGGGCTTGGTCCAGGGCTGGGGCTGGGCTGAGGGCAGGGCTGGGCTAGGCCTGGGGCTGGGGCAGGACTAGGTTAGGGCTGGGCTGAGGCCGGGGCTGGGTCCGGGCCTGGGGCTGGGCTGAGGGCAGGGCTGGGCTAGGGCTAGGGCTGGGGCTGGGTCAGGGCTGGGCTAGGGCAGGGCTGGGGCCGGAAATGGGGCCGGGGGTGGGGCTGGGGCTGGGGCTGGGTCCAGGGCTGGGGCAGGGCTGTGGCTGGGGTTGGGCTGGAGCTGGGCTGGGACCAGGACTGGCCTGGGGCGGGGACTGGGGCAGAGCTGGAGCCGGGGCTGGGGCCGGGGCTAGGGCAGGACTAGGCTGGAGGCTGGGCCTTGCACTGGGGCTGGGCTGGGGGCAGGGCTGGGGCTGGGGCTGGAACCAAGTCTAGGGCTGGGCTGGGGCTGGGGCTGGGGCAGAACTGGGGCTGGGGCAGGGCTGGGGCCGGGTCTGGGGCAGGGCTGGGGCCAGGCTGGGGCTGGGGCTGGGGTGAGGGCAGGACTGGGGCAGGGCTGGGGATGGGGGCTGGGCTGCGGCAGGACTGGGGGCTGGGGCTGGCCTGGGGCTGGGCTGGGCTAGCGCTGGGCTGAGGCCGAGTCTGGGGTTTGGGCTGGGGCAGGGCTGGGGCTGGGCTGGGGCTAGGGCTGGGGGCAGGGATGGGGCTGGGGCTGGGGCTGGGGACAGGGCTGGGGCTGAGTCTGGGTTAGGGGCTGGGCCAAGGATGGGGCCAGAGCTGGGGCTGGGGCTGGGCTAGGGGCTGGAGGCTGGGCTGGGGCTGAGGCAGGGCTGGGGCAGGGCTGGGGCTGAGGCTGGGCTGGGCTGGGGGAACGGATGGGGCTGGGGCTGGGCTGGGGGCAGGGCTGGGGCTGGGGCTTGGGCTGGGAATGAGGCTGGGGTCGGGCTGGGGCTGGGTCCAGGGCAGGGGCTGGGCTGGGGCTGGGGCTAGGCTGGGGCAGGGCTGGGGCAGGGCTGGGGCTGGGCTGGGGCTGGGGCTGGGTCCAGGGCTGGGGCTGGGCGGTGGCTGGGGCTGGGCTGGGGCAGGGCTGGGGCTGGGCCCGGGCTGGGGCAGAGGGTGGGGCTGGGCTGGGGTCTGGGCTGGGCCTGGGGCAGGGCTGGGCCCGAGGCTGGGGCAGGGCTGGAGTAGGGCTGGGGCTGGGGCTGGGCTGGGGGCAGGAATGGGGCGGGGGCTGGGCTGTGGCTGGGGCCAGGGCTGGGGCTGGGCTGGGAGCAGGGCTGGGACTGAGGTTGGGGCTGGGGCTGGGGCTGGGTTGGGGCTGACGCTGAAGCAGGACTGGGCTGGAGGCTGGGCCTTGGACTGGGGCTGGGCTGGGGCTGGGGCTGGGGCCAGGGCTGGGGCAGGGCTGTGGCTTGGGCTGAGGCAGGGCTGGGCTAGGGCTGGGCTGGTGCCGGGGATGGGGCCGGGGGTGGGGCTGGGGCTGGGGCTGGGCTGGGGCTGGGGTTGGGCTGGGGCTGGGGCTGTGCTGGAGCTGGGTCCTGGGCAGGGGCTGGGGCTGGGGCAGGGCTGGGGCTGGAGCTGGGCTGCGGCCGGGGTTGGGGCTGGGGCTGGGGTTGGGGCGGGGACTGGGAGAGGGCTGGGGCTGGGGTGGGTCCAGGGTGGGGCTGGGGCTGGGCTGGGGTCAGGGCTGGGGCTGGGCGGTGGCTGGGACTGGGCTGGGGCTGGGACTGGGTCCAGGGCAGGGGCTGGACTGGGGCTGGGGCTAGAGCTGGGGCAAGGCTGGGGCTGGGCTGTGGCTGGGGCTGGGTCCTGGGTGGGGCTGGGGCCGGGTCCATGGTGGGGCTGGAGCCGGGGCTGTGGCAGGGCTGCGGCCGGGCTGGGGCTGGGCTGAGGGCTGTGGCTGGGGCAGGGCTGGGGATGGGGCTGGGCTGGGGCTGGGTCCAGGGCTGTGGCTGGGCTGTGGCTGGGGCTGGGGCTGGGCTGGGGCAGGGCTGGGGCTGGGGTGGGGCTGGGCTGGGGCTGGGTCCAGGGCTGGGGCTGGGCTGGGGCTGGGGCTGGGGCTGGGCCGGGGCAGGGCTGGGGCAGGGGCTGGGCTGGGGCCGAGGGTGGGGCTGGGGCTGGGGCTGGGGCTGGGCTGAGGGCACGGCTGGGCTAGTCCTGGGGCTGGGGCAGGGCTAGGTTAGGGCTGGGCTGAGGCTGGGGCTGGGTCCGGGCCTGGGGCTGGGCTGAGGGCAGGGCTGGGCTAGGGCTGGGGCTGGGGTCAGGGCTGGGGCTGGACTGGGGCTGGGGCTAGAGCTGGGGCAGGGCTGTGGCTGGGCTGTGGCTGGGGCTGGGTCCAGGGTGGGGCTGGGGCCGGGGCAGGGTCAGGGCTGGGGCAGGGCTGGAACTGGGGCTGGGCTGGGGCCAAGCTTGGGGCTGGGGCTGGGCTGGGGCTGCGGACAGGGCTGGGGCTAGGGCTGAGGTAGGGGTAGGGCTGGGGCTGGATTGGGGCCAGGGCTGGAGCAGGACTAGGCTTGAGGCTGGGCCTTGGGCTGGGGCTGGGTTGGCGCAGTGCTGGGGCTGGGGCTGGAACCAAGGCATAGGCAGGGCTGGGGCTGGGGCTGGGGCAGGAGCCAGGGCTGGGGCAGGGCCGGGGCTAGGCTGAGGGGGGGCCTCGGGCTGGGCTGTGGCTGGGTCTGGGGACAGGGCTGGGGCCAGGCTGGGTCTGGGGCTGGGCTAAGGGCAGGCCTGGGGCTGGGGGCTGGGATGGGGCAGGACTGGGGCTGGGGCTGGGGCTGGGGCTTGGGCTGGGGCAGGGCTGGGCCTGGGGCTGGGCTGGGGCCAAGGTTGGGGCTGGGGCTGGGCTGGTGGCAGGGTGGGGCTGGGGCTGGGGCTGGGGCTGCGGACAGGGCTAGGGCAAGGGCTATGGCTGGGGCTAGGGACAGGGCTGGGGCCAGGCTGGGTCTGGGGCTGGGCTGAGGGCAGGGTTGGGCTGAGGGCAGGGCTGGGGCTGGGGGCTGGGATGGGGCAGGACTGGGACTGGGGCAGGGGCACGGGCCGAGGCTGGGGACAGGGCTAGGGCTGGAGCTAGGGCAGGGCTGGGTCCAGGCTGGGGCTGGGTGCGGCTCAGGGGTGGGGCTTGGTCCAGGGCTGGGGCTGGGCTGAGGGCACGGCTGGGCTAGGCCTGGGACTGGGGTGGCTGGGCTAGGGCTGGGCTGGTGCCGGGGATGGGGCCGGGGGTGGGGCTGGGGCTGGGGCTGGGGCTGGGCTGGGGCTGGGGTTGGGCGTGGGCAGGGCTGGAGCTGGGGTTGGGCTGGGGCTGGGACTGGGTCCAGGGCTGGGGCTGGGCTGTGGCTGGAGCTGGGCTGGGGCTGAGGGTGGGGCTTGGGCTGTGCTGGAGCTGGGTCCTGGGCAGGGGCTGGGGCTGGGGCAGTGCTGTGGCTGGAGCTGGGCTGGGGCCGGGGTTGGGGCTGGGGCTGGGGTTGGGGCGGGGACTGGGAGAGGGCTGGGGCTGGGGTGGGTCCAGGGTGGGGCTGGGGCTGGGCTGGGGTCAGGGCTGGGGCTGGGCGGTGGCTGGGGCTGGGCTGGGGCTGGGACTGGGTCCAGGGCAGGGGCTGGACTGGGGCTGGGGCTAGAGCTGGGGCAAGGCTGGGGCTGGGCTGTGGCTGGGGCTGGGTCCTGGGTGGGGCTGGGGCCGAGTCCATGGTGGGGCTGGGGCCGGGGCTGCGGCAGGGCTGCGGCCGGGCTGGGGCTGGGCTGAGGGCTGTGGCTGGGGCAGGGCTGGGGATGGGGCTGGGCTGGGGCTGGGTCCAGGGCTGTGGCTGGGCTGTGGCTGTGGCTGGGGCTGGGCTGGGGCAGGGCTGGGGCTGGGGTGGGGCTGGGCTGGGGCTGGGTCCAGGGCTGGGGCTGGGCTGGGGCTGGGGCTGGGCCGGGGCAGGGCTGGAGCAGGGGCTGGGCTGGGGCCGAGGGTGGGGCTGGGGCTGGGGCTGGGGCTGGGCTGAGGGCACGGCTTGGCTAGTCCTGGGGCTGGGGCAGGGCTAGGTTAGGGCTGGGCTGAGGCTGGGGCTGGGTCCGGGCCTGGGGCTGGGCTGAGGGCAGGGCTGGGCTAGGGCTGGGGCTGGGGTCAGGGCTGGGGCTGGACTGGGGCTGGGGCAAGAGCTGGGGCAGGGCTGTGGCTGGGCTGTGGCTGGGGCTGGGTCCAGGGTGGGGCTGGGGCCGGGGCTGGGGCAGGGCTGGGGCCGGGCTGGGGATGGGGCTGGGCTGGGGCTTGGTCCAGGGCTGTGGCTGGGCTGTGGCTGGGGCTGGGCTGGGGTTGGGCTGGGGCAGGGCTGGGCCCGGGCAGGGCAGGGGTTGGGCTAGGGCTGGGGTTGGGCTGGTGCTGGGGCTGGGGCTGGGCTGGGGCTGGGTCCTGGGCAGGGGCTGGGTCCAGGGCAGGCGCAGGGCTGGGGCTGGGGCCGGGCTGCGACTGGGGCTGGGTCCAGGGCTGTAAATATAGCTCCACTGCTTTGCTAATTCAGCTTGTGAGTTTTTTTTTTCCTTTCCCTTCAATTTTTCTTTCCCTTTACTTTACAAGGGGGAAGGGAGGAGGCTTCTTGGCCTTACCCTTCCACCCACCACACTGGGGCTGGGCTGGGGCTGGGCTGGGGCTGTGGCAGGGGCTGGGCTAGGGCTGGATCCAGGGCAGGGGCTGGGCTGGGGCCAAGGGTGGGGCTGGGGCTGGGGCTGGGGCTGAGGGCAGGGCTGGGCTAGGGCTGGGGCTGTGGCTGGGGCTGGGGCCGGGGCTGGGGCTGGGGCAGGGGCTGGGCTGGGGATGGGGCTGGGGCTGGGCTGGGGATGGGCCTAGGCTGGGGCAGGGCTGGGGCTGGGCTGGGGCTGGGCTGCGACCAGGACTGGACTGGGGCAGGGATGGGGCTGGGGCTGCAGCTGGGGCCGGGCTAGGGCTGGGCTGGGGGCAAGGATGGGGCTGGGGCTGGGGCTGGGCCAGTGCTTGGGCTGGGCTGGGACCGGGGCTGGGCTGGGGTAGGGCTGGCACAGGGCTGGGGCGGTGGCTGGGTCTGGGGCGGGGGACTGGGGCAGGGCTGGAACTGGGGCTGGGCTGGGGCCAAGTTTGGGGCTGGGGCTGGGCTGGAGGCGAGGGTGGGACTGGGGCTGGGGCTGGGCTGAGGGCAGGGCTGCGCTGAGGGCAGGGCTGCGGCTGGGGGCTGGGATGGGGCAGGGACTGGGACTGGGGCAGGGGCATGGGCCAAGGCTGGGGACAGGGCTAGGGCTGGAGCTAGGGCAGGGCTGGGGCCAGGCTGGGGCTCGGTTCGGCTCAGGGGTGGGGCTTGGTCCAGGGCTGGGGCTGGGCTGAGGGCAGGGCTGGTCTAGGCCTGGGCCTGGGGCAGGGCTAGGTTAGGGCTGGGCAGAGGCCGGGGCTGGGTCCGGGCCTGGGGCTGGGCTGAGGGCAGGGCTAGGCTAGGGCTGGGGATGGGACAGGGCTGGGCTAGGGCTGAGCTGGGGCTGGGGATGGGGCCGGGGGTGGGGCTGGGGCTGGGGCTGGGTCCAGGGCTGAGGCAAGGCTGGAGCTGGGGTTGGGCTGGGGCTGGGGCTGGGGCCGGGCTAGGGCTGGGGCTGGGTCCAGGACTGGGGCTGGGCTGTGACTGGAGCTGGGCTGGGGCTGAGGGTGGGGCTGGGGCTGGGCTGGGGCTGGGTCCTGGGCAGGGGCTGGGTCCAGGGCAAGGGCTGGGCTGGGGCAGGGCTGGGCCGGGGCAGGGCAGGGGCTGGGCTGGGGCTGGGGTTGGGCTGGGGCTGGGGCTGGGGCTGGGCTGGGGCTGGGTCCTGGGCAGGGGCTGGGTCCAGGGCAGGCGCAGGGCTGGGGCTGGGGCTGGGGACGGGCTGCGACTGGGGCTGGGTCCAGGGCTGGGGTTGGGCTGGGGCTGGGCAGGGGCTGGGCTAGGGCTGGGCTGGGTCCGGGGATGGGGCCGTGACTGGGGCTTGGCTGGGGCTGGGCTGGGGCAGGGGACTGGGAGAGGGCTGGGGCTGGGGCTGGGTCCAGGGCTGGGGCTGGGCGGTGGCTGGGGCTGGGCTGGGGCAGGGCTGGGACTGGGGCTGGGCTGGGGGCAGAGATGGGGATGGGGCTGGGCTGGGCTGGGGGAACAGATGGGGCTGGGGCTGGGCTGGGGCTGGGGCTGGGGCTGGGTCCAGGTTGGGGCTGGGCTGGGGGCAAGGATTGGGCTGGGGCGGGGGCTGGGACCGGGGCTGGGCTGGGGTAGTGCTGGCACAGGGCTGGGGCTGGGGCTGTGGCTGGGTCTGGGGCGGGGACTGGGGCAGGGCTAGGCCTGGGGCTGGGCTGGGGCCGAGTCTGGGGCCGGGGCTGGGGCCGGGGCAGGGTCAGGGCTGGGGCAGGGCTGGAACTGGGGCTGGGCTGGGGCCAAGCTTGGGGCTGGGGCTGGGCTGGGGCTGCGGACAGGACTGGGGCTAGGGCTGAGGTAGGGGTAGGGCTGGGGCTGGATTGGGTCCAGGGCTGGAGCAGGACTAGGCTTGAGGCTGGGCCTTGGGCTGGGGCTGGGTTGGCGCAGTGCTGGGGCTGGGGCTGGAACCAAGGCATGGGCAGGGCTGGGGCTGGGGCTGGGCAGGGGTTGGGCTAGGGCTGGGGTTGGGCTGGTGCTGGGGCTGGGGCTGGGCTGGGGCTGGGTCCTGGGCAGGGGCTGGGTCCAGGGCAGGCGCAGGGCTGGGGCTGGGGCCGGGCTGCGACTGGGGCTGGGTCCAGGGCTGGGGTAGGGCTGGGGCTGGGGCTGGGGCTGGGCTGGGGCTGGGTCCTGGGCAGGTGCTGGGTCCAGGGTAGGGGCTGGGCTGGGGCTGGGCTGGGTCCGGGGATGGGGCCGTGACTGGGGCTTGGCTGGGGCCGGGGCTGGGGCAGAGGACTGGGAGAGGGCTGGGGCTGGGGCTGGGTCCAGGGCTGGGGCAGGGCGGTAGCTGGGGCTGGGCTGGGGCAGGGCTGGGACTGGGGCTGGGCTGGGGGCAGAGATGGGGATGGGGCTGGGCTGGGCTGGGGGAACGGATGGGGCTGGGGCTTGGGCTGGGGCTGGGGCTTGGGCTGGGGCACGGCTGGGCCTGGGCTGGGGATGAGGTTGGGGTGGGGCCGGGGCTGGGTCCAGGGCAGGGGATGGGCTGGGGCTGGGGCTAGGCTGGGGCTGGGCTGGGGCTGGGCTGGGGCTGGGGCTGGGTCCAGGTTGGGGCTGGGCTGGGGGCAAGGATTGGGCTGGGGCGGGGGCTGGGACCGGGGCTGGGCTGGGGTAGTGCTGGCACAGGGCTGGGGCTGTGGCTGGGTCTGGGGCGGGGACTGGGGCAGGGCTAGGCCTGGGGCTGGGCTGGGGCCGAGTCTGGGGCCGGGGCTGGGGCCGGGGCAGGGTCAGGGCTGGGGCAGGGCTGGAACTGGGGCTGGGCTGGGGCCAAGCTTGGGGCTGGGGCTGGGCTGGGGCTGCAGACAGGGCTGGGGCTAGGGCTGAGGTAGGGGTAGGGCTGGGGCTGGATTGGATCCAGGGCTGGGGCAGGACTAGGCTTGAGGCTGGGCCTTGGGCTGGGGCTGGGTTGGCGCAGTGCTGGGGCTGGAACCAAGGCATGGGCAGGGCTGGGGCTGGGGCTGGGGCAGGAGCCAGGGCTGGGGCAGGGCCGGGGCTAGGCTGAGGGGGTCCTGGGGCTGGGCTGTGGCTGGGTCTGGGGACAGGGCTGGGGCCAGGCTGGGTCGGGGGCTGGGCTGAGGGCAGGGCTGGGGCTGGGGGCTGGGATGGGGCAGGACTGGGGCTGGGGCTGGGGCTGGGGCTTGGGCTGGGGCAGGGCTGGGCCTGGGGCTGGGCTGGGGCCAAGGTTGGGGCTGGGGCTGGGCTGGTGGCAGGGTGGGGCTGGGGCTGGGGCTGGGGCTGCGGACAGGGCTGGGGCTAGGGCTGTGGCTGGGGCTAGGGACAGGGCTCAGTTTGCTTTCACCTGGAGAGGAATCCAGTACACTTTCAACAGGCTGCCAATGGGCTGGATCCACAGCTCAAGCATCTGTCATGCAGTGATCCACGATGCTCTGGAGAAAGGAGGTGCTCCAGAACACATCCAGTTCATCGATGATATCATCGTCTGGGGTAAAACTGCTGAGGAAGTCTTCGAGAAAGGTAACAAAATCATTGACATTCTTCTGGATGCAGGTTTTGCCATCAAGCGAGACAAGGTGAAAGGACCTACCACAGAGATTCAGTTTCTGGGAGTGCGGTGGCAGGATGGACGCTGAGACATTCCAGTGGATGTGGTAAATAGAGTCTCTACCATGGCAAGTCCCACAAACAAGCAAGAGACCCTACGTTTCTTGGGGATAGTGGGATTTTGGAGACTGCACATTCCTGGATACAGTCAGATTGTAAAACCTCTGTATGATGTAACTCGAAAGAGAAACCATTTCCACTGGGGACCTGAACAACAAGCAGCCTTTGACCAGATAAAGCAAGAGGTAATTCAAGCGATGGGTCTGGGACCTGTCCGAGATGGTCCAGACATTAAGAACATTTTGTACACGGCTGCAAGTGACAATGGTCCAACCTGGTGCTTGTGGCAAAAAGCTCCAGGTGAGACACATGGACGACCTCTTGGTTTCTGGAGTTGAGGTTACAGAAGTTCAGAGGCTAATTATACTCCAACAGAGAAAGAAATTTTAGCTGCCTATGAAGGAGTAAAAGCATCTTCTGAAGTGATTGGAACTGAATCACAACTTCTCTTAGCTCCCAGATTACCAGTTTTGAATTGGATGTTCAAAGGCAAAGGTTCCACACCACATCATGCCACAGACTCAACGTGGTCCAAGTGGATGGCTCTGATAACACAGAGAGCTCGAATGGGAAATCTTGAAAGACCTGGTCTAGTGGAGGTGATCTCAAGTTGGCCTGAAGGTATCAACTGTGCCAAACCTCCAGAGGAGAAAGTAACTCGTGCTGAGGAAGCTCCTCCTTACAATGACCTTTCTGATGATGAAAAGAAATATGCTTTGTTCACAGACGGTTCCTGTCGTCTTGTTGGAAACAAGCGAAGGTGGAAGTCTGCAGTGTGGAGTCCAACACACCGAGTTGCAGAGGCGAAAGATGGAGAAGGAGAATCCAGTCAGTTCGCAGAGGTAAAAGCTGTCCAGCTAGCTCTCGACGTGGCTGAACGTGAGAGATGGCCAAAGCTTTATCTCTACACCGACTCATGGATGGTAGCCAATGCTCTATGGGGTTGGCTAAAGAACTGGAAGAAGAGTGGTTGGCAGAGAAAAGGAAAACCCATTTGGGCAGCCAACCTGTGGCAGGACATTGCTGATCGAATCGAGAGAATTCCAGTGAAAGTGAGACACATCGATGCTCACATTCCTAAGAGCAAAGCTACTGAGGAACAGCAACACAACCATCAGGCAGATCTAGCTGCAAGAGTTTCTCAAGTAGACATGGACTCTAATCTTGATCTCGACTGGAAACACCGAGGTGAGATATTCTTAGCTCGGTGGGCTCACGATTCGTCAGGACATCAAGGCAGAGATGCAACATACCAATGGGCTCGTGACAGATCCATAGACATTTCCATGGATGCTATCACACAAGTCATCCATGACTGTGACATTTGTGCTGCTTTTAAGCAGGCAAAACGACTTAAGCCTTTGTGGTATGGTGACAGATGGTCCAAGTACAAGTATGGTGAAGCTTGGCAGATTGACTACATCACTCTACCACGTTCTCGTTCTGGTAAGCAATACGTGCTTACTATGGTAGAGGCAAACACTGGATGGTTGGAAACTTATCCAGTTCCACATGCAACTGCACGCAACACCATTCTCGGTCTGGAGAGACAGATCCTGTGGAGACACGGAACTCCAGAGAGGATTGAGTCAGACAACGGAACTCGTTTCAAGAACAACCTTGTAAAGAGCTGGGCAAAAGAGCACGGTATTGAGTGGATATTCCACATTCCCTACTATGCACCAGCTTCAGGGAAGATTGAACGCTACAACGGTTTGTTGAAGACCACTCTCAAAGCCATGGGAGGTGGATCTTTGAAAAACTGGGAAAAACATTTAGCACAAGCAACCTGGCTGGTAAATAGTAGAGGTTCAGTGAACCGAGCTGGACCTGCACATTCAGATCTGCTATGGAAAGTAGAAGGTGATAGAGTTCCTGTTGTTAGAGAAAAGAATCTGTTAGGTAAAACTGTTTGGGTATTTTCACCCTCAGGAGAGGCTAAACCTGTCCGAGGGGTGGTTTCAGCTGAAGGTCCGGGTCACACTTATTGGGTAATGCAAGAGAATGGTGAAATTCAGTGTGTTCCGCAAAGAAATTTAACTTTAGCTGAAAGAGGTTAATTTCGAACTGTTGTACAGCTACATCGCGTCCAAAGGAAGAACCAACGAGGAATCTACGGTGCACGAACCCTGAGATCCCTGAGAGCCCTGAGTCAACTAAGAGACCCTGAGAATCCCTGTTTCCCTTTTCTTTGCTTCGTCGGCGAAGAAATGAACTGTTTTCCATTTTTCTCATTTTCTGATTTTCTTGGACTTTTGAATCATCTACATCTGAGCATAGCCGGAATGGACTATGAACTTTATTCACGAACTGTAAATATCGTTTTGGATTGGATGGACAGTATGAACAGCCAATGAAATTGTTTAGAAGGGGTGGACTGTGGCCGGTTGACGTTGCCCCCTTAAGAAAGGGAATATGGTGGACGGAAGTTGGTAAACGGAAGGAATAATCTAAACTAATATCATTGGAAGAGTGGGAGGAAGCACCTTCTGAACTGGGACAGCAGGAGGGCATACTGGGTTTTTCCAGCACTTTATTTTCAGTCTTGCTTCCGCCTCTTCTTCGTGCAGCAGCTCTGTTTTGTGCTGGGCTTTCTGCCAAGGCCTCAGCCTTGAAAACCAGATAAAGGCCTGTATTAACTCCCTTCCAATTAACACGAACTGCTTCTAACCTTTTTTCCTCTCTTTTCTTTCTCTTTCTATCCCATTCTGGAAAAGGGGGGGAAGAGAGGGGAGAGCGGAGTTGGGGAACCCCTCTCTGTCCGAGGGGGGTTACTCTCATTTCTCTGTTACTCTGTTGTATATCTTTGTATATATTGTAGATATTGTAAATTTGTAAATATCTCCCTGCAAATCCTACACTGTTTTGTAAATATAGCTCCACTGCTTTGCTAATTCAGCTTGTGAGTTTTTTTTTCCTTTCCCTTCAATTTTTCTTTCCCTTTACTTTACAAGGGGGAAGGGAGGAGGCTTCTTGGCCTTACCCTTCCACCCACCACACTGGGGCTGGGCTGGGGCTGGGCTGGGGCTGTGGCAGGGGCTGGGCTAGGGCTGGATCCAGGGCAGGGGCTGGGCTGGGGCCAAGGGTGGGGCTGGGGCTGGGGCTGGGGCTGAGGGCAGGGCTGGGCTAGGGCTGGGGCTGTGGCTGGGGCTGGGGCCGGGGCTGGGGCTGGGGCAGGGGCTGGGCTGGGGATGGGGCTGGGGCTGGGCTGGGGATGGGCCTAGGCTGGGGCAGGGCTGGGGCTGGGCTGGGGCTGGGCTGCGACCAGGACTGGACTGGGGCAGGGATGGGGCTGGGGCTGCAGCTGGGGCCGGGCTAGGGCTGGGCTGGGGGCAAGGATGGGGCTGGGGCTGGGGCTGGGCCAGTGCTTGGGCTGGGCTGGGACCGGGGCTGGGCTGGGGTAGGGCTGGCACAGGGCTGGGGCGGTGGCTGGGTCTGGGGCGGGGACTGGGGCAGGGCTGGAACTGGGGCTGGGCTGGGGCCAAGTTTGGGGCTGGGGCTGGGCTGGAGGCGAGGGTGGGACTGGGGCTGGGGCTGGGCTGAGGGCAGGGCTGCGCTGAGGGCAGGGCTGCGGCTGGGGGCTGGGATGGGGCAGGACTGGGACTGGGGCAGGGGCATGGGCCAAGGCTGGGGACAGGGCTAGGGCTGGAGCTAGGGCAGGGCTGGGGCCAGGCTGGGGCTCGGTTCGGCTCAGGGGTGGGGCTTGGTCCAGGGCTGGGGCTGGGCTGAGGGCAGGGCTGGTCTAGGCCTGGGCCTGGGGCAGGGCTAGGTTAGGGCTGGGCAGAGGCCGGGGCTGGGTCCGGGCCTGGGGCTGGGCTGAGGGCAGGGCTAGGCTAGGGCTGGGGATGGGACAGGGCTGGGCTAGGGCTGAGCTGGGGCTGGGGATGGGGCCGGGGGTGGGGCTGGGGCTGGGGCTGGGTCCAGGGCTGAGGCAAGGCTGGAGCTGGGGTTGGGCTGGGGCTGGGGCTGGGGCCGGGCTAGGGCTGGGGCTGGGTCCAGGACTGGGGCTGGGCTGTGACTGGAGCTGGGCTGGGGCTGAGGGTGGGGCTGGGGCTGGGCTGGGGCTGGGTCCTGGGCAGGGGCTGGGTCCAGGGCAAGGGCTGGGCTGGGGCAGGGCTGGGCCGGGGCAGGGCAGGGGCTGGGCTGGGGCTGGGGTTGGGCTGGGGCTGGGGCTGGGGCTGGGCTGGGGCTGGGTCCTGGGCAGGGGCTGGGTCCAGGGCAGGCGCAGGGCTGGGGCTGGGGCTGGGGACGGGCTGCGACTGGGGCTGGGTCCAGGGCTGGGGTTGGGCTGGGGCTGGGCAGGGGCTGGGCTAGGGCTGGGCTGGGTCCGGGGATGGGGCCGTGACTGGGGCTTGGCTGGGGCTGGGCTGGGGCAGGGGACTGGGAGAGGGCTGGGGCTGGGGCTGGGTCCAGGGCTGGGGCTGGGCGGTGGCTGGGGCTGGGCTGGGGCAGGGCTGGGACTGGGGCTGGGCTGGGGGCAGAGATGGGGATGGGGCTGGGCTGGGCTGGGGGAACAGATGGGGCTGGGGCTGGGCTGGGGCTGGGGCTGGGGCTGGGTCCAGGTTGGGGCTGGGCTGGGGGCAAGGATTGGGCTGGGGCGGGGGCTGGGACCGGGGCTGGGCTGGGGTAGTGCTGGCACAGGGCTGGGGCTGGGGCTGTGGCTGGGTCTGGGGCGGGGACTGGGGCAGGGCTAGGCCTGGGGCTGGGCTGGGGCCGAGTCTGGGGCCGGGGCTGGGGCCGGGGCAGGGTCAGGGCTGGGGCAGGGCTGGAACTGGGGCTGGGCTGGGGCCAAGCTTGGGGCTGGGGCTGGGCTGGGGCTGCGGACAGGACTGGGGCTAGGGCTGAGGTAGGGGTAGGGCTGGGGCTGGATTGGGTCCAGGGCTGGAGCAGGACTAGGCTTGAGGCTGGGCCTTGGGCTGGGGCTGGGTTGGCGCAGTGCTGGGGCTGGGGCTGGAACCAAGGCATGGGCAGGGCTGGGGCTGGGGCTGGGGCAGGAGCCAGGGCTGGGGCAGGGCCGGGGCTAGGCTGAGGGGGCCCTGGGGCTGGGCTGTGGCTGGGTCTGGGGACAGGGCTGGGGCCAGGCTGGGTCTGGGGCTGGGCTGAGGGCAGGGCTGGGGCTGGGGGCTGGGATGGGGCAGGACTGGGGCTGGGGCTGGGGCTGGGGCTTGGGCTGGGGCAGGGCTGGGCCTGGGGCTGGGATGGGGATGGGGCAGGGGCTGGGGCTTGGGCTGGGGCTGGGCTGGGGCTGGGGTTGGGCGTGGGCAGGGCTGGAGCTGGGGTTGGGCTGGGGCTGGGGCTGGGTCCAGGGCTGGGGCTGGGCTGTGGCTGGAGCTGGGATGGGGCTGAGGGTGGGGCTGGGGCTGTGCTGGAGCTGGGTCCTGGGCAGGGGCTGGGGCTGGGGCAGGGCTGGGGCTGGAGCTGGGCTGGGGCTGGGGTTGGGGCTGGGGCTGGGGTTGGGGCGGGGACTGGGAGAGGGCTGGGGCTGAGGTGGGTCCAGGGTGGGGCTGGGGCTGGGCTGGGGTCAGGGCTGGGGCTGGGCGGTGGCTGGGGCTGGGCTGGGGCTGGGACTGGGTCCAGGGCAGGGGCTGGACTGGGGCTGGGGCTAGAGCTGGGGCAAGGCTGGGGCTGGGCTGTGGCTGGGGCTGGGTCCTGGGTGGGGCTGGGGCCGGGTCCATGGTGGGGCTGGAGCCGGGGCTGCGGCAGGGCTGCGGCCGGGCTGGGGCTGGGCTGAGGGCTGTGGCTGGGGCAGGGCTGGGGATGGGGCTGGGCTGGGGCTGGGTCCAGGGCTGTGGCTGGGCTGTGGCTGTGGCTGGGGCTGGGCTGGGGCAGGGCTGGGGCTGGGGTGGGGCTGGGCTGGGGCTGGGTCCAGGGCTGGGGCTGGGCTGGGGCTGGGGGCTGGGCCGGGGCAGGGCTGGGGCAGGGGCTGGGCTGGGGCCGAGGGTGGGGGTGGGGCTGGGGCTGGGGCTGGGCTGAGGGCACGGCTGGGCTAGTCCTGGGGCTGGGGCAGGGCTAGGTTAGGGCTGGGCTGAGGCTGGGGCTGGGTCCGGGCCTGGGGCTGGGCTGAGGGCAGGGCTGGGCTAGGGCTGGGGCTGGGGCTAGAGCTGGGGCAGGGCTGTGGCTGGGCTGTGGCTGGGGCTGGGTCCAGGGTGGGGCTGGGGCCGGGGCAGGGTCAGGGCTGGGGCAGGGCTGGAACTGGGGCTGGGCTGGGGCCAAGCTTGGGGCTGGGGCTGGGCTGGGGCTGCGGACAGGGCTGGGGCTAGGGCTGAGGTACGGGTAGGGCTGGGGCTGGATTGGGTCCAGGGCTGGGGCAGGACTAGGCTTGAGGCTGGGCCTTGGGCTGGGGCTGGGTTGGTGCAGTGCTGGGGGCTGGGGCTGGAACCAAGGCATGGGCAGGGCTGGGGCTGGGGCTGGGGCAGGAGCCAGGGCTGGGGCAGGGCCGGGGCTAGGCTGAGGGGGGGCCTGGGGCTGGGCTGTGGCTGGGTCTGGGGACAGGGCTGGGGCCAGGCTGGGTCTGGGGCTGGGCTGAGGGCAGGGCTGGGGCTGGGGGCTGGGATGGGGCAGGACTGGGGCTGGGGCTGGGGCTGGGGCTTGGGCTGGGGCAGGGCTGGGCCTGGGGCTGGGCTGGGGCCAAGGTTGGGGCTGGGGCTGGGCTGGTGGCAGGGTTGGGCTGAGGGCAGGTCTGGGGCTGGGGGCTGGGATGGGGCAGGACTGGGGCTGGGGCAGGGCTGGGCTAGGGCTGGGCTGGTGCCGGGGCTGGGGCCGGGGGTGGGGCTGGGGCTGGGGCTGGGGCTGGGGCTGTGCTGGTGCTGGGGTTGGGCGTGGGCAGGGCTGGAGCTGGGGTTGGGCTGGGGCTGGGGCTGGGTCCAGGGCTGGGGCTGGGCTGTGGCTGGAGCTGGGCTGAGGGCAGGGTTGGGCTGAGGGCAGGGCTGGGGCTGGGGGCTGGGATGGGGCAGGACTGGGGCTGGGGCAGGGGCACGGGCCGAAGCTGGGGACAGGGCTAGGGCTGGAGCTAGGGCAGGGCTGGGTCCAGGCTGGGGCTGGGTTCGGCTCAGGGCTGGGGCTTGGTCCAGGGCTGGGGCTGGGCTGAGGGCACGGCTGGGCTAGGCCTGGGACTGGGGCAGGGCTGGGCTAGGGCTGGGCTGGTGCTGGGGATGGGGCCAGGCGTGGGGCTGGGGCTGGGGCTGGGGCTGGGCTGGGGCTGGGGTTGGGCGTGGGCAGGGCTGGAGCTGGGGTTGGGCTGGGGCTGGGGCTGGGTCCAGGGCTGGGGCTGGGCTGTGGCTGGAGCTGGGCTGGGGCCGGGGATGGGGCCGTGAGTGGGGCTGGGCTGGGGCCGGGGCTGGGGCCGGGGTTGGGGCTGGGGTGGGTCCAGGGCTGGGGCTGGGCGGTGGCTGGGACTGGGCTGGGGGCAGAGATGGGGATGGGGCTGGGCTGGGCTGGGGGAACGGATGGGGCTGGGGCTGGGTCTGGGGCTTGGGCTGGGGCAGGGCTGGGCCTGGGCTGGGGATGAGGCTGGGGGTGGGGCTGGGGCTGGGTCCAGGGCAGGGGATGGGCTGGGGCTGGGGCTAGGCTGGGGCAGGGCTGGGGCTGGGGCTGGGTCCAGGGTGGGGCTGGGCTGGGGCTGGGGCTAGGTTGGGGCAGGGCTGGGGCTGGGGCTGGGTCCAGGGTGGGGCTGGGGCTGGGCTGGGGTCAGGGCTGGGGCTGGGCGGTGGCTGGGACTGGGCTGGGGCTGGGACTGGGTCCAGGGCAGGGGCTGGACTGGGGCTGGGGCTAGAGCTGGGGCAAGGCTGGGGCTGGGCTGTGGCTGGGGCTGGGTCCTGGGTGGGGCTGGGGCCGGGTCCATGGTGGGGCTGGAGCCGGGGCTGCGGCAGGGCTGCGGCCGGGCTGGGGCTGGGCTGAGGGCTGTGGCTGGGGCAGGGCTGGGGCTGGGGTGGGGCTGGGCTGAGGGCTGTGGCTGGGGCAGGGCTGGGGCTGGGGTGGGGCTGGGCTGGGGCTGGGTCCAGGGCTGGGGCTGGGCTGGGGCTGGGGCTGGGCCGGGGTAGGGCTGGGGCAGGGGCTGGGCTGGGGCCGAGGGTGGGGCTGGGGCTGGGGCTGGGGCTGGGCTGAGGGCACGGCTTGGCTAGTCCTGGGGCTGGGGCAGGGCTAGGTTAGGGCTGGGCTGAGGCTGGGGCTGGGTCCTGGCCTGGGGCTGGGCTCAGGGCAGGGCTGGGCTAGGGCTGGGGCTGGGTCAGGGCTGGGGCTAGGGCTGGGCTGGGACTGGGGATGGGGCTGGGGCTGGGTACAGGGCTGGGGCTGGGCTGGGGTTGGGGCTGGGCTGGGGCAGTGCTGGGGCTGGGCTGAGGCTGGGCTGGGACCAGGACCGGGCTGGGGCAGGGACTGGGGCAGGGCTTCGGCTGGGGCTGGGGCTGGGACTGGGATGGGGATGGGGATGGGGCTGGGGCTGGGGCTGGGGCTTGGGCTGGGGCTTGGGCTGGGGCAGGGCTGGGGCTGGGCAGGGGATGAGTCTGGGGTGGGGCTGGGGCTGGGTACAGGGCAGGGCTAGGGCTGGGGCTGGGGCTGGGCTGGGGCCGAGGGTGGGGCTTGGGCAGGGCTGGGGCTGGGGCTGAAACCAAGTCTTGGGCAGGGCTGGGGCTGGGGCTGGGGCTGGGCAGGGCTGGGGCTGAGCATGGACCGGGACTGGGCAGGGGTAAAGCTGGGGCAGGGGCTGGGCTGGGAACAAGGGTGGGGTAGGGCTGGGGCTGGGCATGGACCGGGATTGGGTAGGGGTAGGGCCGGGGCTGGGGGCTGGGCTGGGGCTGGGGTTGGGCTGGGGCAGGGCTGGGGCTGGGGTTGGGCTGGGGCTGGGGCTGGGGCTGGGGCTGGGGCTAGGCTGGGGCTGGGTCCTGGGCAGGGGCTGGGTCCAGGGCAGGGGCTGGGCTAGGGCTGGGGCTGGGCTGGGGCTGGGCTGGGGCTGGGTCCTGGGCAGGGTCTGGGTCCAGGGCAGGGGCTGGGCTGGGGCAGGGCCGGGCCGGGGCAGGGCAGGGGCTGGGCTGGGGCTGGGGCTGGGGCTGGGCTGGGGCTGGGTCCTGGGCAGGGGCTGGGTCCAGGGCAGGGGCTGGGCTGGGGCTGGGGCTGGGCCGGGGCAGGGCAGGGGCTGGGCTAAGGCTGGGCTGGGTCCGGGGATGGGGCCGTGACTGGGGCTTGGCTGGGGCCGGGGCTGGGGCAGGGGACTGGGAGAGGGCTGGGGCTGGGGCTGGGTCCAGGGCTGGGGCTGGGCGGTGGCTGGGGCTGGGCTGGGGCAGGGCTGGGACTGGGGCTGGGCTGGGGCCGAGTCGGGGCCGGGGCTGGGGCCGGGGCAGGGTCAGGGCTGGGGCAGGGCTGGAACTGGGGCTGGGCTGGGGGCAAGGTTGGGGCTGGGGCTGGGCTGGGGCTGCAGACAGGGCTGGGGCTAGGGCTGAGGTACGGGTAGGGCTGGGGCTGGATTGGGTCCAGGGCTGGGGCAGGACTAGGCTTGAGGCTGGGCCTTGGGCTGGGGCTGGGTTGGCGCAGTGCTGGGGCTGGGGCTGGAACCAAGGCATGGGCAGGGCTGGGGCTGGGGCTGGGGCAGGAGCCAGGGCTGGGGCAGGGCCGGGGCTAGGCTGAGGGGGGGGCCTGGGGCTGGGCTGAGGGCTGTGGCTGGGGCAGGGCTGGGGATGGGGCTGGGCTGGGGCTGGGTCCAGGGCTGTGGCTGGGCTGTGGCTGGGGCTGGGCTGGGGCTGGGCCGGGGCAGGGGCTGGGTCCAGGGCAGGCGCAGGTCTGGGGCTGGGGCTGGGGCTGGGCTGGGGCTGGGTCCTGGGCAGGGGGCTGGGTCCAGGGCAGGGGCTGGGCTGGGGCTGGGGCTGGGCCGGGGCAGGCCAGGGGCTGGGCTAGGACTGGGCTGGGTCCGCGGATGGGGCCGTGACTGGGGCTTGGCTGGGGCCGGGGCTGGGGCAGGGGACTGGGATAGGGCTTGGGCTGGGGCTGGGTCCAGGGCTGGGGCTGGGCGGTGGCTGGGGCTGGGCTGGGGCAGGGCTGGGACTGGGGCTGGGCTGGGGGCAGAGATGGGGATGGGGCTGGGCTGGGCTGGGGGAACGGATGGGGCTGGGGCTTGGGCTGGGGCTGGGGCTTGGGCTGGGGCAGGGCTGGGCCTGGGCTGGGGATAAGGTTGGGGTGGGGCCGGGGCTGGGTCCAGGGCAGGGGATGGGCTGGGGCTGGGGCTAGGCTGGGGCAGGGCTGGGACTGGGCTGGGGCTGGGGCTGGGTCCAGGTTGGGGCTGGGCTGGGGGCAAGGATTGGTCTGGGGCTGGGGCTGGGACCGGGGCTGGGCTGGGGTAGGGCTGGCACAGGGATGGGGCTGGGGCTGTGGCTGGGTCTGGGGCGGGGACTGGGGCAAGGCTAGGCCTGGGGCTGGGCTGGAACTGGGGCTGGGCTGGGGCCAAGCTTGGGGCTGGGGCTGGGCTGGGGCTGCGGACAGGGCTGGGGCTAGGGCTGAGGTAGGGGTAGGGCTGGGGCTGGATTGGGTCCAGGGCTGGGGCAGGACTAGGCTTGAGGCTGGGCCTTGGGCTGGGGCTGGGTTGGCGCAGTGCTGGGGCTGGGGCTGGAACCAAGGCATGGGCAGGGCTGGGGCTGGGGCTGGGGCAGGAGCCAGGGCTGGGGCAGGGCCGGGGCTAGGCTGAGGGGGGGCCTGGGGCTGGGCTGTGGCTGGGTCTGGGGACAGGGCTGGGGCCAGGCTGGGTCTGGGGCTGGGCTGAGGGCAGGGCTGGGGCTGGGGGCTGGGATGGGGCAGGACTGGGGCTGGGGCAGGGGCACGGGCCGAAGCTGGGGACAGGGCTAGGGCTGGAGCTAGGGCAGGGCGGGCCAGGCTGGGGCTGGGTTTGGCTCAGGGGTGGGGCTTGGTCCAGGGCTGGGGCTGGGCTGAGGGCACGGCTGGGCTAGGCCTGGGACTGGGGCAGGGCTGGGCTAGGGCTGGGCTGGTGCCAGGGATGGGGCCGGGGGTGGGGCTGGGGCTGGGCTGTGGCTGTGGCAGTGGCTGGGGCTGGGCTGGGGCAGGGCTGGGGCTGGGGTGGGGCTGGGCTGGGGCTGGGTCCAGGGCTGGAGCTGGTCTGGGGCTGGGGCTGGGCCGGGTCAGGGCTGGGGCAGGGGCTGGGCTGGGGCCGAGGGTGGGGCTGGGGCTGGGGCTGGGGCTGGGCTGAGGGCACGGCTGGGCTAGTCCTGGGGCTGGGGCAGGGCTAGGTTAGGGCTGGGCTGAGGCTGGGGCTGGGTCCGGGCCTGGGGCTGGGTCTGGGGCAGGGCTGGGCTAGGGCTGGGGCTGGGTCAGGTCTGGGGCTAGGACTGGGCTGGGACTGGGGATGGGTCCAGGGCTGGGGCTGGGCTGGGGTTGGGGCTGGGCTGGGGCAGTGCTGGGGCTGGGCTGAGGCTGGGCTGGGACCAGGACCGGGCTGGGGCAGGGACTGGGGCAGGGCTTCGGCTGGGGCTGGGGCTGGGGCTGGGATGGGGATGGGGCAGGGGCTGGGGCTTGGGCTGGGGCTTGGGCTGGGGCAGGGCTGGGGCTGGGCAGGGGATGAGTCTGGGGTGGGGCTGGGGCTGGGTCCAGGGCAGGGCTAGGGCTGGGTCTGGGGCTGGGCTGGGGCCGAGGGTGGGGCTTGGGCAGGGCTGGGGCTGGGGCTGAAACCAAGTCTTGGGCAGGGCTGGGGCTGGGGTTGGGGCTGGGGCTGGGCTGGGGCTGGGTCCTGGGCAGGGGCTGCGTCCAGGGCAGGGGCTGGGCTGGGGCAGGGGCTGGGCCGGGGCAGGGCAGGGGCTGGGCTAGGGCTGGGGCTGGGCGGTGGTTGGGGCTGGGCTGGAGGCAGAGATGGGGATGGGGCTCGGCTGGGCTGGGGGAACGGATGGGGCTGGGGCTTGGGCTGGGTCAGGGGCTTGGGCTGGGGCAGGGCTGGGCCTGGGCTGGGGATGAGGTTGGGGTGGGGCTGGGGCTGGGTCCAGGGCAGGGGATGGGCTGGGGCTGGGGCTAGGCTGGGGCAGGGCTGGGGCTGGGCTGGGGCTGGGGCTGGGCTGGGGCCGAGTCTGGGGCCGGGGCTGGGGCTGGGGCAGGGTCAGGGCTGGGTCAGGGCTGGAACTGGGGCTGGGCTGGGGGCAAGGATTGGGCTGGGGCGGGGGCTGGGACCGGGGCTGGGCTGGGGTAGTGCTGGCACAGGGCTGGGGCTGGGGCTGTGGCTGGGTCTGGGGCGGGGACTGGGGCAGGTCTAGGCCTGGGGCTGGGCTGGGGCTGAGTCTGGGGCCGGGGCTGGGGCCGGGGCAGGGTCAGGGCTGGGGCAGGGCTGGAACTGGGGCTGGGCTGGGGCCAAGCTTGGGGCTGGGGCTGGGCTGGGGCTGCGGACAGGGCTGGGACTAGGGCGGAGGTAGGGGTAGGGCTGGGGCTGGATTGGGTCCAGGGCTGGGGCAGGACTAGGCTTGAGGCTGGGCCTTGGGCTGGGGCTGGGTTGGCGCAGTGCTGGGGCTGGGGCTGGAACCAAGGCATGGGCAGGGCTGGGGCTGGGGCTGGGGCAGGAGCCAGGGCTGGGGCAGGGCCGGGGCTAGGCTGAGGGGGGGCCTGGGGCTGGGCTGAGGCTGGGGCTGGGTCCGGGCCTGGGGCTGGGCTGAGGGCAGGGCTGGGCTGGGGCTGGGGCTGGGTCCAGGGCTGGGGCTGGGCGGTGGCTGGGGCTGGGCTAGGGCAGGGCTGGGACTGGGGCTGGGGCAGGAGCCGGGGCTGGGGCAGGAGCCAGGGCTGGGGCAGGGCCGGGGCTAGGCTGAGGGGGGGCCTGGGGCTGGGCTGTGGCTGGGTCTGGGAACAGGGCTGGGGCCAGGCTGGGTCTGGGGCTGGGCTGAGGGCAGGGCTGGGGCTGGGGGCTGGGATGGGGCAGGACTGGGGCTGGGGCTGGGGCTGGGGCTTGGGCTGGGGCAGGGCTGGGCCTGGGGCTGGGCTGGGGATGGGGCTGGGCTGGGGCTGGGCTGAGGGCTGTGGCTGGGGCAGGGCTGGGGGTGGGGCTGGGCTGGGGCTGGGCTGGGGCTGGGCTGAGGGCTGTGGCTGGGGCTGGGTCCAGGGCTGTGGCTGGGCTGGGGCTGGGGCTGGGCTGGGGCCGTGGGTGGGGCTGGGCAGGGGCTGGGTCCAGGGCTGGGGCTGGGCTGGGGCTGGGGCTGGGCCGGGGCAGGGCTGGGGCTGGGGTGGGGCTTGGGCTGGGCCGGGGCAGGGCTGGGGCAGGGGCTGGGCTGGGGCCGAGGGTGGGGCTGGGGCTGGGGCTGGGGCTGGGCTGAGGGCACGGCTGGGCTAGTCCTGGGGCTGGGTCAGGGCTAGGTTAGGGCTGGGCTGAGGCTGGGGCTGGGTCCAGGCCTGGGGCTGGGCTGAGGGCAGGGCTGGGCTAGGGCTGGGGCTGGGTCAGGTCTGGGGCTAGGGCTGGGCTGGGACTGGGGATGGGGCCGGGGCTGGGGCTGGGCTGGGGTTGGGGCTGGGCTGGGGCAGTGCTGGGGCTGGGCTGAGGCTGGGCTGGGACCAGGACCAGGCTGGGGCAGGGACTGGGGCAGGGCTTCGGCTGGGGCTGGGGCTGGGGATGGGGCTGGGGCTGGGGCTTGGGCTGGGGCTTGGGCTGGGGCAGGGCTGAGGGCGGGGTTGGGCTGAGGGCAGGGCTGGGGCTGGGGGCTGAGATGGGGCAGGACTGGGACTGGGGCAGGGGCACGGGCCGAAGCTGGGGACAGGGCTAGGGCTGGAGCTAGGGCAGGGCTGGGTCCAGTCTGGGGCTGGGTTTGGCTCAGGGGTGGGGCTTGGTCCA
>NW_027145174.1:0-26829 GCF_026170545.1 Melanerpes formicivorus | reverse complement strand
TTTCCTAAACTGAGAGGCCCAGAAGTGGACACAGGACTCAAGGTGTGGCCTAACCAGTGCTGCATACAGGGGCAGAATGACCTCCCTGCTCCTGCTGGCCACACTGTTCCTGATACAGGCCAGGATGCCATTGGCCTTCTTGGCTACCTGGGCACACTGCTGGCTCATGTTCAGCCTAGTATCGACCAGTACCCCCAGGTCCCTTTCTGCCTGGCAGCTTTCCAGCCACTCTGACTCCAGCATGTAGCACTGCATGGGGTTGTATGTTTCACAGACTGAAGTCTTGTCTGTCTGCTGCTTTGCCAGTTTTGTTTCACCGTGAGTGGTTCTTTAAAGAAAAGTGTCGGTTAACACAGTTTTATTGATTTTTGGAATGGTTTGCTAAGTGAAATTTTGCTGCCTGTATACTTTGTTACTTCTGCAAAAGCATCCCTGGTTGTTGGTAGAGTCTACCAGCTGCATCCTTGTTCTTAGTTAAATATAAAACTTGTGAATTCTCTGCTTTTGTTCTTAAATTATGACACTGTGAACCTTCACAAGGAAAAGTACTTTTTAATCAGCAAGTAGGCTTTCTTCATACCTTCAAAATAAAAAAGAGCAGTAGAATGGTTTCAGAGCTTGTACTTTTCTGCTTATTTTGCCTCTTTTTAGTTTTTAGCTGGTTTTGGTTTTATGGAGTTTTTTGTTTGATATGTTTGGTTGGTTTTGTTAGTCCAACTTGCTGGATTATTTTTGTATATCTTACTGCCCTGGGTCTTGCCTGAAGTCATCACTGCTGTGCTTAGTTTGACAAGAATGCAAGGGGAAGCAGCCTTAAATGACTGAGAAGCTTCAAAAACATTGCAGGCAGCTTCATATGTATTTAATGAAAGGGTTTGGGCAAAAGTAGAAATCTGCAGACTGATCTGGCAGCAAGGGTTCAGGAACAGCTGCTGTGGCCCATTTCTGCTAATGGTGGATAAAGACACTCAAGGACTTTTGGTGTTTGGAGCTAATTGAGGTCTCTCTGTGCACATTCAGGTAAGACTAGTGCTGAGGCTCGTTTTGCAGGTTTGCAGGAAAGGTGAGTGTGCAGTGTTCCTCATTTCAGTTTGGAGGGATGGTGGGGACAGTGCTTTGTGTGTGAACTGGAGAGGCTGCCACCTGCTGTATTGATTTTATCTGATCAGCTAGAAAACAGTCTGGCTTTATTTAGTGAATGCAGACCAAAGTCTTCAAAACTGACCTCTTTTGTTGGTGGTTTCGTTTACTCATATGCATACATAAAGTGATGGTTACAGAATGTTAGCATGTGAAATATCTTATTTCTGAAATGGCTTGATGAAGGCTGTGAGTGGGTTTAATTCTATGTGTTTTCCATCAGTGGCCACTGTGTTACAGCTCTGGCTCCTATGTACCATCATTCTCTTTTCCGTGATGGACTACTTACTGTGAGTTCTCCCTGAGGCCTCTAAGTCAAAAAGAGATGCAAGAAATTAAAGCAGCCTGTTTTGTCTGGAAGGGCTTAGGGACAGCTTACAAGGAGCAGCTGATGTGGTAGGTTTGATGTAATGCTGGCCTTGGGCCAGGGGCCCAACAGTGTGCAGATGAGGATGATGACCTCTGTATCTGTCCCAGCTGTAGCAGGAAAAGCACATCCCTAAATTAGGCACTCAGAGTCATTCAGTCACTTCTGAAAAGCCTGCAACTTAGACAGTATTCCTGCTGAATAACTTAAGCCTCTCTTAGCACTGGTGAATACCCAAGACAGCTCAGGGCAGACAGGCTCTCCAGCTGGCTGGGCTGGCTGTGCCATGCAGGTCTCAGAGGATTTTTAGTTTTCATTCCATCAGACTGATATTAGTAATAAAAATAAGACCCACTGCACAGAAATGAATGCATTTCTTAAGTCAACACTTTCTCCTGCTCTTGTTTTGATAATGTCTTAAATAATTCTTTAGAAGCAGACTTTATCAGCCATACTTCTCAAACAAGGGGGATTAATAAGTACTTGCAGTTTAATCAGCCATATAGCTGCAGATAGAAGTTGGGTTTTTTTTTCCTTCTTCTTCCCTGAGTACTTTTATGTCTCATAATGAGCTGGTATTTTATAACTTCTGATGGTAATACATTCCATATGCCTTCCATTGGTGGGAATAAAGAGCTTTATTCCAGAATCCAAAGCAAGTGGCTGTGAGTATTTATTTAATGAAATTTGAAGTCTCTGCACTAGGCAGGATGTTAGTACATTGTGTACCTAGAGCTTCTTTGAGCTGCTCGTGGTGAGGTCTTAGTTCTTCAACATGATGGAAAGATTTGCTGGTGTCCCATCTGTGCTTCTTGCAAAGCAGGGTTTGTGGTTCCAGTGGCAGTCCCACCATTTCAATCAAGTTCCCTGCTTTTCTCTATCCTTGTTCTAAATACCATGTTTCCCTCCAGGACTTGGAACAATCTAAAACTAAGAGGAATTCAGCCATGAATGTCAAGATAGCCAAGTGAGTGGTCTGCTCATAATTCCTTGAGGCATCTCCTCTGATGTGTTGTCCAGAACAAAAGCCCTGTTGTAAGGGTGCTTAGGAGTTGCTGTAGTCTTTGAGTTCTGACAGAAGTAGAAAAATACCTTTTTATGGTTTCTTGCTAAAATACTCCAACTGCCTTGGGTGGGCTTAGAATTTGAAAAACTTTGTATGATACTCAGCTCTTCTAAATGTTCTAGTGTATTTGCCTTCACTCTGCTCAAGGCAACAATAGTTATCTTACAAGATGTTTGGTAACACTCAGATTTGTGTTTCAAGTCGCAGAGGATCATTGTTACCATTTTATCTGAGTGACTGTCAGCTTCAGTATAATATCACAGGCCCCTGTGAGAACTCCTCTGCTCCCTCCAGGTATAGTTAACACTGAAGAAAAACCTGAATGTGAATTTCATGCAGCCTCAGAAATCTCAAATGAGAGGTATGAGACAGATTGAGAAAAGGTAATCTCAGAACTGCTGATGGTTACGCTGAAAGTAATGTTTCCAGTGGCACCTGGTGGGTTACCTCAAAACCAACTGATATTTGGTGGTAACACTATGGTTATGCTATAATTTGTGGTCTTTAATCCTTAGCCTAAAGGTGTTCCAGTGGAGTCCCCATTGCACCATCACTCCTGTATGCTTAGAAAGAAAAGGTCACTTGGTTTGTTATTTGATTATTTTCTAGGTCATAGAACAAGTAGGTACACTTCTGAACTCTTTCCTTGTCCTCCATTTTGCATGGTGTCAGGTTTGCGCTCCCTTGTACAAGCTGTGCCGTGGGGCAGTGTGAGACCCTGCCACCCGAGGAGCGGGCAGCGTTAGGATCAGTTCACACTGTTTCTGAGTCCCATCCCTCCCCTGTTGTGGCAGAGCTCACTGTCACTTAAACTTTCCCTGTTTCTGTTTTCTCCTGGCAGAAGCTATCTGAGCTCTCTAAAGCTGCAGTCTGTCTAAGCTTATCTTTGTGGGTGAAGCTTCTTGTCCTGCAAAACTTCTATGGATTTAGGCATCTGGTTCCATAACTTCTTGTTATAGCCTTGAACAACCTCTGCTTGAAAGCAAAATAACATGGGGGTTTGTGATTTTTAATTTTTTTTCCTTCCACTTGCCCAATAATAGAACACTGAGATACTACCAGATCTCACTGATGGCAACCCTTTATGGAAGAAAAACTGAGTATGTGAGCAGATTGTGACTCAAGCGACAGCATTCGATCCAATATTAAACATGGGATTTTCAGGCTACAGAGTCACAGAAGAGCCCAGGTTGGAAGTAACCTTGAAAAATCATGTAATCCAACCAGATGGTTGGTTATGTAGTGAAGAAGTAGACAAGAATAGGAAGAGAGAAACCATTTGCTTTAATGAAATAGGCCTGGTATTTTATTTCTGTATGTTCATGTCCTAGTTTAGAGCCAGCCAACAGCCTGCCATCCCCAAGTGGAACTTTGAGGGAAAGTCATGAGAAAAATGCAAAACCTCATGGGTTGAGGTATGGAGAGTTTAATAGAATAGTAGAAAGAGAGAAGCAGCAACTGTAATACAAAGTGAGTGGTCTAAAGTGCGGTGTGGTCATCTGGACACCTATCCTGTTCCAGCTGTGCTCTAAACCCCTGCATCTGCTTTTGACCAGCTCCCCATTATGCACCAATATGGTATGGAGTACAGAATCAACCACTTTGGAAAAGATCTCCAAGATCATCAAGTCCAACCGATCACCTGACACCATGTAATCAACTAAACCATGGCACCAAGTGCCTCATCCAGTCTCTGCTTAAACATCTCCAGGGACGTTGGCCCTACCACCTCCCTGGGCAGCCCATTCCAATGGGCAATCACTCTTTCTGTGAAGAACTTCTTTCTAAGATCAAGCCTAAACTTCCCCCTGCATGGCTTGAGACTGTGTCCTCTTGTTCTGTCACTGGTTGCCTGGGAGAAGAGACCAACCCCCACCTGGCTGCAAGCAGGATATCAGTAGCATTCTAGCTTTCATGTAGCAAAGGATAATACTTGTTGGGAAAACTCAGGTTAAATCCTTAAAGTTTGAAGAGGCTATTGGGGGTTGTGCTGTTTTTTTAATATACATTTGTAGGAATAACTGAGGAGCTTACCCTGGTAATTTTCCCATCATATCTTATTATGATTACTTCTAATGATAGCTCTGTTCTGGCTTTTCTAGTAAATATTTACCAAGGGTCCTGATTGCTACTGTGACTTTGTGAATTCCCATGAAATTTGAAATACTGCTTCTTTGAGACTTCTGAGTAGTATTACAGGTTCAGCTGTGCTTAACTTTATGTAGTTAGTCCATGAGAGTCTGTTTTTCACAGAATGTTAGAGGTTGGAAGGGACCTCAAAATATGTAATCCAACTCTGCTGCCAGAGCAGGATCACCTAGAGCAGATCACACAGGAATGCATCCAGGAAGGTCTTGAATATCTCCAAACAGGAAGACTCCACAACCCCCCCTGGGCAGCCTGTTCCAGTGTTCTGTCACCCACACAGGGAAAAAAAATTTTCCTCATGTTCACATGGAACTTCCTATGCCTCAGCTTCCATCCACTGCCCCTTGTCCTGTCATTAGGCATCACCAAGAAGAGCCTGGCTCCATCCTCTTGGCAATGACCCTTTACATCGTCACCCTTTAGTCTCTTCTTCTCCAAGCTAAAGAGCCTCAGCTCCCTCAGTCTCTCCTTGTAAGGAAGGATGTTCCACTCCCTTAATCACTTTTGTAGCAGACTTTACCCTTGGTAAAATTTGGGCACTCAGTGTGGTGTTTTTTTTAGCACTAGACTAGGCAGGGTGATGTTACTTCTCTATCGCTCTTGAATGTTGTTGCCAAGCTTCTTGGACACAGTGTGGTAGTGGGAGCTCGTCCTTATTTGTAATCCATCACAATGCCAAAGAACTTCTGATGTTTAGTGTTTTCCAGGACGCCAGTGTGCCCATGCTAAGTATGAGCTCACAGCCATTGTTTCTGGACGGTATTTGGTTGTGTTAAAACGCTGAATGAGATTGGCTTCCACAGGGATTAAGGTTGCGCTTTGCAGTTCTAAGAGGTTCAGTCAGCAGTGACTTGTGCTTTTCCAGGGAAGTTAGAGGGCATACAGCTAGGAGCAGACTCCAGAAGATGACTGTGAAGTACTGGTTTTGAAGTGAAATTGCCTATGTCCCTGACAACTATTCCTTATACAGCTATACTGTTAATACTTAGCAAGTCTTTTCTTTTTCTTTTCTCTCCATAGAATTACTAGGGTTGGAAGGGATCTCAAGGATCATCTAGTTCCACCCCCCTGCCATGGGCAGGGACACCTCACACTAGATCAGGTTGCTCAGAGCCACATCCAGCCTTTTTATTCAGTTACAGAGATTTTCTTGTTTCTCTGTGAGGTTAACTTTTTAAGCAATGCTTTGTGGTGTGAAGTCCATTGTTCTCCACAAATGTCCTAGTTTAGAGCGGGACAGATTGCTCTATTCCTCCAAAAGGGGCAAAAGAATAACACTCACACAAATGGACTTGTTAGTAATGGAAAGTTTAAATGGAAAAGCAATTCATGTACTACAAAAACTACAAAGCATAGTGGTGAGCATAGCAAAGCGTATCAAGTTCAAAGAAATCCCCAGTCTAATCTTAACACACAAGTTCCTTTAGACCAAAAACCCAACATTCCCCTTCTCTCCACCTGGGGTTCAGCAAAAACCCCAGGGCTCTTTATTCCCTCCCTCATTGCTAGTCTGGTCTCAGGCTGACCAAGCCTGAGCTGTCCCCACTTTTTATCCTGGCATTAGGCCTAAACAGGCTGAGATTGTACAGGGTGGAAAAAAAGTTACTCAGGACAAAGAGGCCTGGGATACTCCCTCATTGTTACCAGATAAGAGAGTGTCTCTCTCCCATGGGAGAAGCAAGGGAATAAAGAGACAATAACTTTGCAGCCAGATTTATAAGGGTGCAGGATTTATGGGTGGAAATACACTGTTTCCTCTGTCCACCCACTGGGCTGGGTACTCTAGGCACTGGAAGTCCCAACTCACTGGCTTCTTTCTTGGAGGCGCCCAGCCTAAACAGCCCCAACAAGCTAGGTAAACTGTCAGTTGCTTCAGCAGCCATGTTTTCGTATACTGTATATAAAGCTTGCTTCAGCTTTTGTGTTTAATTAAGGTTGAGTTGCTCTGTTTCACTAATCTGTATTCCCTATCTGTCTTTCTGAGGCTTTGCATAGAAGGGATTTCCCATTTCAGTCCGTTCCGTCGGATGAAGTGTTTATCCACAGCTTCTGTTGTTGCATTTGAATTTGCTTGGCAGTGAAATTACTGCTTTCTCGGGGCACCTCTTTTTGTATTAGGTGCCACTACCCTGAGAGCATTAAATTTTCAGTCTTCTAGCTTCAAGCAACAGTTTCCTGCAGATCCAAACTGGCAGACATTGGTAGCCTAAGTGCAAGTGTTTATTAGAGCAGAGCAAAGCTTGAGGGTGACTGTGCCAAAACTTGGCTCACTAAACCAGCAGGAAGATCAAAGAAGGCTACTTTTAAAGATAAGAACAAGCTTTGGCACAGGATAGATGAAAGTGAGAGAATGACAGTGGGCAGGCCATAGTGTAGGTGTCTTCTTCCTTTCCATAGATAATTTGAAGGCAAGGGCAGACTCATTGAGATAAATGAGATGCCATACCAGCAGAAGGAATAGCAAGCTGGAGTAACAGAGGGCAGCACTTGTCACTGCTGCAGTGTAATTGGCACTGGTCTGAAATATTAGGGTTAGAAAACAAGATCAACTCTCTGCTTTTCTGCAGTCTTAGGTTATTAATTCCTTGATTATTTTGGAATTTTGGTAAAGATTAGTCTATGAAAATGAGTGATTTATCTTCTAGCCTGATGAGGCTCTTACTTGGAATTAATACAGCCTTTGGTTTGTTTATCTAGGGGAGCTCTCTTCCAGAGTTTCACCAACACTAGTGGTACAGAAATTTGATTTAACTTGAATGTGATCACCTCATGTCTCCGTCTGCAGACGACTTAGTGTATTTGGATGGCTCTGATCCGGACTGAACTGTTCAAGGTTTGATAGGGTAACAGTTGTGGATAAACACTTCACGTTATAATGAAAAAAAATTGTGCTTCTTCCTGTTTGTATCCTCAAAGAACATAGTCCTGTAAGAGCAGAGACAGGAGATGCTTGTCTTTGTTACCATTGTTAATCATGGTTTCTGCAGAGTAGAACCTTACTAGTAGATAAAGTAGAGTTTGAGCCGTTTGAAATAATTTTAACAGATTTGGTCTGATTGGTCTAATCTGAATTATTCTAAGTGACAAATCAATTGTAATACAAAAGAACTTCATAGG
The DNA here is from genome assembly GCF_026170545.1 of Melanerpes formicivorus. Lineage (NCBI taxonomy): Eukaryota > Metazoa > Chordata > Aves > Piciformes > Picidae > Melanerpes > Melanerpes formicivorus. The sequence goes on along the minus strand of NW_027145174.1, from coordinate 18,991 downwards.
GTCTTGAGGAATTTCATCTAGGCTGTATCTGTTGTGGCTGAGTGTCTTACCTCTGCTGTGGAATTTCCTCTGAGCAGAGTGGACTGGAGAGAGTAGGAACTGTATTCCTTGGGAAGCTGTTACTGAAACTATTCAAACTGTGACTTTAAGGATGACCAGAAGAGTCATGGCATCTCAAAGGTGTGAGACACTACCCCTTTGTGCTGTTACTAAATGTTTAAGTGTGAATTCCACAGTAACTGGCAGCCTCAAGCTGCAACTGGGTAGGTTTAGACTGGACAGTAGGAAAATTTTTTTCACGGAAAGAGTGGTCAGGCATTGGAATGTACTGCCCAGGGAGGTGGTTGAGTCACCAACACTGGATGTGTTTAAAGGTCGTTTGGATGTGGTGCTCGGGGCTATGGTTTAGGGGTGACTCTCATATAATAGGGTTCTGGGTTGGACTTGGTGATCCTGAAGGTCTTTTCCAACCTGAACGTTTTTGTGATTCTGTGGACAAATTTGTGTTGAGGATGAACATTTGATTTCCAGGTCCCATAGAGGAGACTGGTACAATTAAATTGTACTTCTGTGAACTATTGCAAGGTTACTTAATGTGGTCTGCTCTCCATGATACCAATGTGTCACATTGCTACCTATGAAAGAAGCCTGTGCTGAAGCTGATGCTAAATTACCTACTTGCATGATTTTGAAGCTGTATTTAATTTGTTGTTCCGCACTCTGTGGCTTGGAAACTTGACAATAAAGTCTCAGGATGGCTTCAGTGAAAGAGGCAAAGATTTTGTGTGATTAAGTGGACACTTTTGTTTCTATTTCAGGAAAGCCCCACAGCATTGGCAGCTCCGAACGGATTCAGCTCTCAGGAATGTACAATGTTCGAAAAGGGAAAATACATTTGCCAGTCAACAGATGGACAAGACGCCAAGCTATCCTTTGTGGAACATGCCTAATTGTCTCATCAGTAAAAGAAAGCCAGACTGGAAAAATGCATGTCCTCCCTTTAATTGGTGGAAAAGTAAGATATTTATGTATTTACTTTGTTAACCCCTGTCTCTTTAGGCAGAGAAGATTGCGTTCACTGATGATGATTCTGACAACCCCTCGCCCCAAGCTTATTTCTGTAAATGTGATTATCAGGGTATATAAATGGCTTTTGATCATGGTCAGAGTAGTATTTAACAATTTACAGTGTTTGGATGGAAATGCTAAAGAAAATAAGAGGCAATGCATTCAATTTCTTTTTATTGTGTGCAGTGTTAATTGCTTTATATGTGCAGTAGTAGACAGCCAAAGGATACATGCAGCTGTATTGTGTCTGATCTGTACTATGCTTTCTAATCCAGGTTATATCCGTTCTGGGTTACTCGCAGAATTAACCAATAAGGGCTGGGCCTATTTTTAAAATAGAGGGTTTGTTTCAATGCTTGTCACTGTATGAGTAGAGGTCTGTTGAAACAAACAGTTCTACTTGCAAGAAGTAGAAACTAGACTTCTTTCTGACTGAACACATCTGAAACCCAGGAGGTCCAGGAACATTTTTTTTGTTTCTCCTCCCCCCACACCCCCGTTTTCACTGTTAGGGTGACTGAGCACTAGCAAAGGTTGCCCAGAGAGGTTGTGGAATCTCTCCCTGCTCAGTAGTTCTGGTCAAGCGGCTGTAGGTGGCCCTGAAGGAGGACTGTCTCTTCCCACCTCAATTGCCCTGTGATTCTCTGAAACTTTAGTGAAGACAGGATGATTACAACATTACTAAATAGCTTCAGAGCACTATTGTTGGCTTGATTTGCCAAGGTAGTAGGAAAAGAATCATCAGCTTGAGGATGAATTTACGCCTAAAGTAATGCTCCTTTACCTTGCATACTGTTAAGTTTGACTTTTAAGAGTCGATGGGAGACAGACAGCTTCACAGTGTTACGTATGCAAATTAGAATTGATTCATTAATATTCTATACTAGCAGTGTGGAAAGTAGTGCTGTCTTCTAAGAGCTGTTTTTCCATCTGTCTCTCTGACTCTTTACATGATTCTTCAACTTACCTTTGGAGGTACTAAAGTAGAGACACTGTCCTCTTTTAGCAGTAGTGGGTGAACTCTGGTGGTGAATTGTTTTCCTGGCTGTAGCACACTGGAGAGGACAAGATTCACATCCCCATTCTCTTTGAGATGAAAGAGAGGTGTTTTTTGTTTTACCTTTTTAATGTAAAAAGAAGAGATTGTCCACTCTTTTAATTGCTTATCACAGAATTTCTAAGTAGTTTTTGCACAGGAGTGTCTTGTGTAGTGTAAGACATGCAGGAAGCTGACACCAAATTTGAAAAGAAAATGAGAACCAAAGCTGAGAAAAATGTACTGAGGGCTTCTTGCTGACAAAGCTTGGGAGGAGGATGCTTGGCACAGAGCTAAGTGTTTTTCAAATTATCAGTGAAAAAATATTCTTTGTCAACCCCATAGATTCTCTGCACTTCCTGGTTTGCAAAGGCTTTCCAGAATGCGGTGCTGAGACACCGAGACCATAAGTTGTGTGGGACTTCTCGTGTGTGGTAGCAGAATGATGTATGCTGGGTGTTTTTTTAATCAAGTTGAGAAATGCCAAAGAATTTAATTGGACTGCAAGAGAGGCATTTTGTTAATCTTTTAATAATCAGGAGTGTAAACTTCTTTAGATTGTATAAAGACAGCTGTAAATATGTTTCACTGGGAAACATTTATGGTGCTCAGTCTTTTTAATTCTGTAGTTCTTTTGTCCTGTTCTTGTTCCTTGCTTCTGTAGATTTCATGAATATTTGACAGCCAAGATCCAACTTGAGAGGGTTAGGCAGATTGTATGTAGTGAGTTCCTCTTGTACACACTGACTACCCTGGGGACTTTTTGATCACTAACAATTTTCTCTGTTACAGGTGGAAGAAGTGAAAAAGCACCAGCACTGTTTAGCATTTAGCTCTTCTGGACCTCAGAGCCAGACCTACTACATTTGTTTTGATAACTTCACTGAATATTTGCGATGGCTTCGACAAGCATCAAAGGTGAGAACAGTGTCAATTCTTGCCTGAATGGGGTGTTTGTGGTGCTTCCCCCTCTCCCTGTAGTGATATAGTAGTCCCTCTTCTGGTTTCACTGTCATGAACTGCTGTCGTGGTTTTAGAGCAGACAGAAGCTCTTTTACCCCTTCCCAAATGAGTAAAAGAAAAAGGCTCCACACAGGATTGGAAAGAATTGGAAATTTAAATGGCAGTACTATTCACAACTACATACAACAGTACAAAAACATACAACGCACACAAATCCATACTCGGCCTCAGCCCAGTTCTCCATCCTGGGCTTACCAAAACCTCACTAGGCCGACATCATCCAAAATCTTCACCGCTAACCAGGCCAAAACCCCAGACCTGCTGCCATACCTCCCTACCCAGGCCCAAATGACACAGAAAAAATTAGCCAGGCCACTCAAGGCCAAAAGCCTCCCCCAAAACATCAAACGAGATAGCAGTCTGCACTGGGAGCAGGAGAGAGGGGGAAAAGGGCAGAGTAGCCTGTGCTGCCCGTTTATATAGGGGAGATGGAGGCATGATGGGATGAAATAACAAAAGACTACAGTTTGTGGTGTCTATCCTGGACTGTCTAGTCCCTCTGGAGGACTGTACTCTAGGCTTAAGACATCCAGTCTTAAACCCACATTACCACAGTATAACTAAGGTTGGAAGAGACCTCGAGGATCATCAAGTCCAACCTATCAACACAGACCCCATGACTAGACCATGGCACCAAGTGCCATGTCCAATCTCCTCTTGAATGCCTCCAGGGACGGTGACTCCACCACCTTCCTGGGCAGCACATTCCAATGACGAATGACTCGCTCAGTGAAGACCTTTCTCCTCACCTTGAGTCTAAACCTCCCCTGGCACAGCTTGAGACTGTGTCCCCTTGTTCTGGTGCTGGTTGCCTGGGAGAAGAGGCCAACCCCCTCCCGGCTACAACCACCTTTCAGGTAGTTGTAGAGGGCAATGAGGTCTCCCCTGAGCCTTCTCTTCTCCAGGCTAAACAATCCCAGCTCCCTTAGCCTCTCCTCATAGGGCTTGTGCTCAAGGCCTCTCCCCAGCCTTGTTGCCCTTCTCTGGACACGCTCAAGTGTTTCGATGTCCTTCTTAAACTGAGGGGCCCAGAACTGGACACAGTACTCAAGGTGAGGCCTAACCAGAGCAGAGTACAGGGGCACTATGACCTCCCTGCTCCTGCTGGCCACACTATTCCTAATGCAGGCCAGGATGCTATTGGCCCTCCTGGCCACCTGGGCACACTGCTGGCTCATATTCAGGTGGCTGTCGATCAGCACACCCAGGTCCCTCTCTGTTTGGGAGCTCTCCAGCCACTCCGACCCCAGCCTGTAGCTCTGCATGGGATTGCCGTAGCCAAAGTGCAGCACTATGCACTTGGACTCATTAAATCACATCCCACTGGATTCTGCAACTGCTGTTGCTGCTGTTAGTGTTGCACAAAAAAAACCTCAGTTTGAGAGCTTTTGCAAACAGGCAATAGGAAGATGAGATTCTCTGCATTTATACTGAGACTTCTTTCTCCTGTGGTTACGTAAGCAAAGTGCTGTGCTGGACGCTTTCCCTTTTCTCATCCTGCTCCAGCTGGATGGATTGAGTGAGATCATTAGAATGAGAAAGGATGACAAACATAACTGTAAAAATTTCAATGTAAAAAGCCCTTTTGTTTCAGTGTTAGTAAAAGCTAAAATAGTGTGGGATTTTTAAAATGAGTTTCTTACACAAATCCTAAAAGATAAAATGGCTAGAACTAAGGAATTGTTTTCTCACTTGGAAATGTTGCCAAATCTCTCTACCTCTATTGCTATTTTATAGATTTATTTTTAAATAAGCAATCATTCTACATCAGTAAAAAAAAAATAAATAAAAATCACTAAAGCTTTTATAAACCAAATTTTACACTGTGCTTAGAATGCAGTTTATTAGAGGAATTTAGGTCCTGCATTAGTTCATTTGACTCTTCAGTTCCACTTGGTGGTGTTGAAAAGCTTCATTTTCACTTACATGTTTTATTTCTTAATCCCTGCTGCTCCTTAAAAAAAATTCTCTCTAAAGTAGTTTACATATCTTGAACCCTTGAATCAGAGGGCTGGAGCACCTCTCCTATGAGGACAGACTGAAGGAGTTGGGGCTGCTCAGTCTGGAGAAGAGAAGGCTCCGAGGTGACCTAATTGTGGCCTTCCAGTATCTGAAGGGGGCCTACAGGAAGGCTGGGGAAGGACTTCTCAGGATCTCAGGTAGTGATAGGACTAGGAGGAATGGAATGAAGCTGGAGGTGGGGAGATTCAGGCTGGATGTGAGGAGGAAGTTCTTCACCATGAGAGTGGTGAAACCCTGGAATGTGTTGTCCAGAGAGGTGGTTGGGGCCCCATCTCTGGAGGTGTTTAAGAGCAGGCTGGATGAGGCTCTGTCCAGCCTGCTCTAGTGTGGGGTGTCCCTGCCCATGGCAGGGGGGTTGGAACTAGATGATCCTTGTGGTCCCTTCCAACCCTGACTGATACTATGATAACCCTTGTATTTTTATTTTTAATGTGCAAGTTTTCTTTACTGTGCTGTCAGCACCCTCTTTCTCACTCTGCCTTTGGTTTCTTAATTAGGCCTTGACTGTCCATTAGAATGACACTTGGAAAGGCTGTCTGGTCATGTTCATTACTCTTTTGAAGCAATTTGGTTTTATGTAGTACTGCATAAAGATGTTTATGACATACTAGATATGTTCTGCTTTTCTGAGATTGCAGTAACATATTAGCTAGCCTGTTGACAGTGGTACAGTCTGGGTTGTGGGGAGACTTTATTGCTCTCTACAACTACCTGTACTAAGCACTGGTTAGGCCACACCTTGAGTCCTGTGTCCAGTTCTGGGCCCCTCAGTTTAGGAAAGATGTTGACTTGCTGGAACGTGTCCAGAGAAGGGCAACAAAGCTGGGGAGGGGTTTGGAGCACAAGCTGAAGAGGCTGAGGGAGCTGGGGTTGCTTAGCCTGGAGAAGAGGAGGCTTAGAGGAGGCCTTATTGCTGTCTACAACTACCTAAAGGGAGGTTGTAGCCAGGTGGGGGTTGGTCTCTTCTCCCAGGCAACCACCAACAGAACAAGAGGACACAGTCTCAAGCTGCACCACGGGAGGTTTAGGTTGGATGTTAGGAAGAAATTCTTCCCAGAAAGAGAGATTGGCCATTGGAATGGGCTGCCCAGGCAGGTGGTGGAGTCACTATTACTGGAAGTGTTTAGGAAGAGACTTGATGGGTTACTTGGTGCCATGGTTTATTTGATTGGATAGTGTTGGATGATAGGTTGGACTCGATGATCTTGAAGGTCTCTTCCAACCTGGTTTGGTCTATTCTATTCTTTGAAGAAGCTCAGTTTTTATGTCAAATTTTCTTTCAGCAGTAGCTCTTGCACCTCCCAACACATGCATCATTTAACATGTCCTTAATTTTTTTTTCTTTCTGGTAAGTTTTAAAATTCTGTTTTAGAATGCTGTTCTGGCATGTCTGTTTAGCCTTAAGGTAACAATCCCCAAGGCATGTTTTATGAGACAGTAAGGCATGGTCTGTCAGATTTTTGAGCTCTTGCCGCTTTGTGGCACCCTCTGGGAGAGTAGTGCTCTTCCATCCCCAGAGGATTTGACATCAGCTAAATGAAAGACAAATCTAATGAGTGGGAAAACCAGTGGAAAACAATGAACTTGAGAAGTAAAGCTACGTGGCCAGAAGCCCCTCTGTATTACTGGCAGCATTAGCTTGCTCTGTGTCATGCTGTGATTCTCTTTCTGTGTTTCACCAAAATTCCTAACAGCATCAGGATGATAGCCAGCATGGGAATGTGTCCCCATGCTCTCATGGTAACCTTCCATTTTTCTTATGTAAAATAAATGCATAGTTTCATGTATCTTCAGACTGACAGAACCAAAGAAACTCAATATGCTATTTTTCCTGTTGGCAAAGCATGCTTCAAGGTAAAAATGCTGCTTTGTTTTCCTCAGCTCCCCACTTGCCAAAAACTGTTCTGGATTAATGAATTTTCAAACAGTAGTTTGCCACTTCAAGTAGCCTTTTTAATGTTTGGGTTTTCTATCCTTAGACTAAAAGACATACAAGCATGATTGTATGCAAGGCAGTTGTGTGGGAAGTGCTGTGCAGTGACGATTCTGAGGAACAGACACAGAGAAACTAGTAGTGCAGCAGAAGAAACTCAAAGTTTGTCTAGTTGATGCTGTTTATGGCCAAGTGCTTAAATGCAAGGTGCTTCATCCATGCTCTAGATTTACACACCTCTGCTCTGCCTCAGGTGTTTGGAAGCTACTCAATTTCAAAGAAGTTGAAATACTGCTAATCAAGAAAATGCCGTGTAAAGCACTGTATCGCAGGATCACAGGGTGTTAGGGGTTGGAAGGGACCTCTAGAGATCATTGATGCCAGAGCAGCAGCATATAACCATACAATCTAGTGTGGGTCACACAGGGAACACATCCAGATGGGTCTTGAAAGTCTCCAGAGAAGAGATTCCACAACTTTGTGGGGAGCCTGTTTCAGTGCTTTGTAACCCTTACAGTAAAGAAGTTCCTCCTCATGCTGAGGTGGTGGAACCTCCTGTGCTGTAGTGTATATCCATTGTCCCTTGTCCTGTCACAGGGTGCACCTGAGAAGATGCTGTCCTCTCCCTCTTGACACCCAGCCCTCAGATATTTATAAACATTTATGAAATCCCCTCTCAGTCTTCTCTTCTCCAGACTGAAAAGCCCCAGGGCTCTCAGCCTTTTATCATAAGGCAGTGCTCCAGTCCTTTATTCATCCTCATAGCCTTCTGTTGGACTCTCTCAAGTAGATTCTTGTCCCTCCTGAACTGGGGAGACCAAAACTGGATGCAGTATTCCAGGTGAGGTCTCCCTAGGGCAGAGTAGAGAACTTCCCTTGGTCTGCTGGACACACTCGCCTAGGCCTATGTGGTCTAGGCCACATGCTTACAGATTCTTCTTTGCTGGTGGTGTTGTATATGGTAGTTGCACTTCTGTGAATTATTACAAATAATAGTAAGACTGTATTTTAGATATAGATGTTACTGAGTGGCATGTGCTTTGAAACCAAATTTGTGTTGACTTACATTCAGTGGTAGTTTTTATGCAGCCCTTCAGGCTTCTGGTGCATGCTGCTGAAAACAGGCTTCAGATGCAAGTGTAATGAAAGCTTTAATAATAAATTTCAATGCAGAAGGGGATCCCTGGTAAAGTATTTCATTAAAATTCCTTCATTTGGTTGTAAACTACATATAACAAAAAAAATCACGTTTGTCTTCTCTATACTTCAAAAGAGCTGAAAGATGAAGTTATTTTAATTTTTGAATAACAAGCTTAATCTTGAAAGGAGACTTTGCAAAGAATGCTTGCTCTGCAGTCTTTCTCCCCACAGAATCCTGGCAATGTTGAGTTTTCAGTGGTGTTCCAGAATGAGACAAACCCTAACGCCTCACGCCTGCTATGCTAGAGAAGATTTGAATTCATGGTTGCAGAGACTTGAGCTCAATGTAATGAAAACTGAGCATTGCTCCTGTATAATCTCATTAATGCTAACAGTGAAATCTATCTTAGCCAAGACAGCTCTTGTGCTCTGCCCCAGTAAATTTTTGGAAGGGATTTGTGCATAGGTGCTAGGATTGGTTCTCCTGTGTGTGTCTGTCCTGAAGTGAACTGAACTTCTGTTTTCTGGATGGACTGAAATTACTGCACAGATACTGACCTGAATATTGAACTTGGTGACATATTTACTCCAAATAGGTCACTTTTAGATATGCTAATTTAGCCTCAAACAGAACATTTTTAAAAGATGGAAATGTGGCTTGTTTGTTAGTATTGGTAGTTCTATACTACAGTGCATTTATTTCCTTCTACTTTACCAATACCCAAGTCCTAATTAAGGAAGCTCAAAAGGAAAGTAACAACAACAAATGTGGTCCTTTGTGATCTAATATGTTCATTCTGTTGCCAAATGGTGAAAAATAAGCTTATGCAACTGGGAGAGAAAGGGGAGGGGGGTAAAAAAGAGATATCTTCATGGCTTTAAAGAATCCTGTCTGCATAAAGCTGTTTTGAGGGTTCTGGAATCCACAGAGTTACTTACAGAGCAATTCTGGTCTGCCACTGTTTACTTCTTGAAAGTCAAATGCAGGAGGACAGGCAAAGAATATGCAGTTAACAGTGAAGGCAGAGAATGGCTTAGGCTGGAAGGGACCTTAGAAATCATCTACTCCAAATCCCTGTCATGGGCAGGGGAAGCTCAAATGCAGAGCCACCTACTTACAAATGGACATGATGAGGGCTTCCCTCGTTTGACACTTCCAAAACCCTTGATGCAGCAGAAGAGAGTGAGTGTTTATGTATAAGGTGTTACTGAGTTATGCAACTTGTTGTCTTGAGGGTTAATTTGGGTGTGGTGGTGAGCTTCTGCTGTTTGACTCTCCTAACATCTAAACTTCAACATTTTTCAACATGTGAAATGACATAGATGGGGTTTGACTTGGGGTGAAAAGGGTGATCAGTCCTCCATGTTCTAAGGCATACAGTCAAAAATGGGACTCCAGTATCTGGTGCAAATTCAGTGTTGGAGAGCTTAAGGAGAGATGTGTTACAGAATTTTATCTTCTTGGAAACAGCATGTATCACTGGGCATGCTGGAACAAGTTACCTGATTAGGCAGAACTCCCTTCCTGGTTGTAGAAGAGCAGACAGTGTGTCAGCATCCTCAAGTGACACTTATTTCCTGCTATAGTGCTTGGTTCAAATGGGTAGGTATAGGAAGAGAGATGAGAGATAAAGGCTCTAAATAATGCATGACTGCCTCATATAACCTGTCTGTGCATGGCTTCCCTATACACATTATATAGGTAAGTACAGATGTTGTATAAATGTACATGTACACAGCTGTGTGAATTGTACAGCTCTGGCTATAGTGACAGAGTGTTTAGTGGGGAATAAGCTGTTGTGTGGGGTTTAAGTGCCAGGGTGGATGTGGACCTGTACACAAAAGATTGCCCTCCTTTTTAAGGCACAAGAAATAACCAAAAGCGATCTTGGATTTAAAACCTGTCAAACTTAGAAGAGTTTCGTGCTGCATATCTTTGTATTTTCAATTCCCTCTTCCAGTCACCTTTATCTTCAAAGTCTGCAATGGAAATACCTATGATGTTCCAGATAGCCCTAGCCTGCTGTGAAAAAGGAAAGATTAAATTATGATGTCAATGTACATTATCTTTAAAACCCACTAAAAATAGCAAGAATAGGGAATTCAGGGGAGAAGGGTGTGCTGCCATGTTGCTCCTCTTTCACATCAGTGCAGAGTGCTGTCTTCACGCATTTGTTTGTACCATGGAACCAGTAGAAAATAACAGACTTTAGTTTTGTTGATCTAAGTGGGTAATGCAGGAGCCTCTACAGCAGTAGTCTCTGTCTTCCCTCAACTTTTGTGGAGAACTACCTGTAGCAGTGCAAAATTCATGTTAGGTTTTTTCCCCCCCTGAAGTTACCCAATTATGATCAGCTGTCTCAGTCTTCTGGCTATTTTTTCAGTACAAGTTTGACAATTGTGTTTGGAGATTATGTTGTGAAGTGAGTCTGAGCTGTATGAAGAGGACAAAGCTGATCTGTGACTCTAGTAATATGATTATTATTTAAGCTGAGGACAAAGGTCCGAGCTCTGACTTCACACCAGACTGTACTTATATAAATAAATTTTATATAATTAAAAAGTAGTTCCTGCACTTGATTACAGGGCTGCAAATGTGTTATCAAAGTAGGAGCCCAAGATGATCAGCTTGTGCAAGTGTTTTACAGGAATGATGCTGAGGAAGTGTGGTGAGGAACAACTGGGTATCTCTGCTAGAGATGTACCTGTTTTTCAGCTGTGCTTCATCCACCTTTGAGCTAGTGAAAGATTATAAAGTATGCAACTACCTTTTCCTTCAGCACAGAAGATTCTGCTCATCAAAGTGATGAGTAGTAAGTCTTATCCACTTGTGCTTATAGCTTCATCTTTATTTTAGATACAGTCAGATACTAAAATCTCTGGTATCAGGCATGGTCAACCAGGAGAAAGATTCAAGTGTAGATTCCAGTTTCAGTGTGGAACACAAACTTTGCAGAGCTTTAAAATATTAAATATGGCCTTCAACCATAAAGAAAGCTCGAAGCCACTGATCTCCTGGTTAAATTAGCCCTACATGGTTTTTGTTTTGACTTGCTCATTAGCTGATTGACCTGTTTCATACATGTTTCTTTCTAGATAATGCAGTGAGCTGTAATGTCTTTACACAGTTCATCATTGCAGGGATTTTTATTGCTAAGCCTCATTTGTCTCTGGCGGCTTTAAGGACAGGCTTTTCCAATGCTTACCAGCCAGAACCAGCAAAGAATACCTTTTTCCAAAGCCACAGAGCAGTGGCAAGTGGAGGGGAAACTCAGGCAGGAATGAAGTAGAAGCTATTGGGGATATTACTTGTTACACTGCTGTGAATTTACTTAAAAGTCAGTGGATGCAATATCTCCTGTCCAGGTGTCTGTTTAGCCTCCTAAGCAATGGATATCCTTCTTCTGGAGGAAAATTACAGAGAACTAGAACTTTAGTTTCCTTGAGATCTGAAATTCTAGGTGAATGTTTTTGCTTTTATTGTTACTATTAGTTAATAGCTTTGGTAGTTCTACAGAAAATTGTGACACACACAGTGTAAGTGCTGCAGTTACGAGTTTCTGGTATTCTCCTCTAACTTAATCTACGTGCTTGAGTGTATCATCATGATGCTGAGCTACCATGTGTGTGTTGGGGACAGATTGGAAGTCAGGGATGCTGAGAGGGTGACCATGCAGTAATTTGTTTGCTGCTTATGCCAGTACTGCTTAGAGGCTTGAACATGAATCCCTAAACAAGTGTGACCTCAAAATGAGTTTAGTGTAATCCTTATTGGTGGCATCTCTTCAGAATAGCCTTTAACCAAATTTGAGGCTGTGCAAGAATCTTCCTTTGAGGATGACAGCTATCTAGGTTTCTTCACATTTGGTAGACTAGGAGATGCTGTTAAGCTGTTTGCAACTGTCAATTTGACACCTAGTGAAGAAAGTGGAACCCTGAAATACTTTCTCTTTTTTTAATATTTTTTTTTTTCAAGCTAATCCTTACAGGAAATTATGATGACTCTAAGCTAGTACAAGGAAACATTTCCCCCCCCTCCCTCCCCCCAATACTATAAATTAGCAATACTGAGAGAATTCTTTCTCTAAAAATAGATGCCTAAAAATAACCCCTCAGCTTCCTTTTGGCAGTGCTCACAAGTATTTGAACATAAACCTCTGGTTTCCATGCGGAACTTGGCTTCCTTCTTTTCTGTGTGAGATCTTCAGTATTTGGGATCTTTGCTCGGCAGTCATATCCGGGCGTTCTTGCTGTGGGTGGCTTCTTGTCATCTCAAGTCGGAAAGCAGAAGATTTGGCAAAGCCCAGTCTGAAGCCAGTTTGGTTTCTCTTTTGGTGGGTAACACTTGAAATGGTTCTTCCTCCTCCTCTTCTTTTCCCTTCAAAGCCTGTTATTTTGTGCCTTTTGTTTTTCAGAAGTTAGTTGATGTTTTGGAAATAAACCTCTGAGTGTGTTTCAGTGGAGTTTCTCTTAATGATTCAGGAGAGAAGCTTGGGGTTTTTGGCTCCTTTGGTTAGTATCACAGTATCACTAAGGTTGGAAGAGACCTCAAAGATCATCAAGTCCAACCTGTCACCACAGACCACATGACTAGACCATGGCACCAAGTGCCACATCCAATCCCCTCCTCCAGGGGCAGCAACTCCACCACCTCCCTGGGCAGCACATTCCAATGACTAATGACTCTCTCGGTGAAGAACTTTCTCCTCACCTCAAGCCTAAACCTCTCCTGGCACAGCTTGAGACTGTGTCCCCTTGTTCTGGTGCTGGTTGCCTGGGAGAAGAGACCAACCCCTTCCTGGCTACAACCACCTTTCAGGTAGTTGTACAGGGCAATGAGGTCACCCCTGAGCCTCCTCTTCTCCAGGCTAAACAATCCCAGCTCCCTCAGCCTCTCCTCACAGGGCTTGTGTTCAAGGCCTCTCCCCAGCCTTGTTGCCCTTCTCTGGACACGCTCAAGTGTTTCGATGTCCTTCTTAAACTGAGGGGCCCAGAACTGGACACAGTACTCAAGGTGAGGCCTAACCAGCGCTGAGTACAGGGGCACAATGACTTCCCTGCTCCTGCTGGCCACACTATTCCTAATGCAGGCCAGGATGCCATTGGCCCTCTTGGCCACCTGGGCACACTGCTGGCTCATGTTTAGTCAGCTGTCAATCTGCACCCCCAGGTCCCTCTCTGTTTGGGAGCTCTAGTTTTCCTTGTCAAAATAGTTCAGCTGGTTCTGAAGTGATGTAATTGGTGACTTCAAGCTTTTCTCATAATTTCTATGCTAGAGAAACTATAGCTACTTAAATATATATATATATATATTTATGTATTCCTTGCTGAAAATTAGAGAAATCTGGTCCTTGTTGTGGACTTGCTACCATCAGTTAACAATGCTTCAGTATTGAAATATTGAAGTATTTCAACCAAGAGTGAGAGTGGAAAACCAGGTCTTGCCCACACGTCTGGAATATCTTTCAAGTAATGTCTTTTGAAGCCTCTAAATCAAGTTATGATGTTATTGAAGCTGAATTTGTGCAGCTCCTGAATAAATGTAGAAAAAACATCACCATAGCTTACAGTGGCAACTCTGTGAGTTGTCACTGATCTTACCTTTTAAGAAGTATTCGGTCCTGGAGGCTCCCAAAATGTTTTCATCCTTAGGGTGTTGGGGGGTGGGAGTGAGTGGAGGAATGTGACTTTGCTCTTAATAAAGCTCAGGGGAACTAAGTGTCTCTGGTGAGCATATCCCATGAGGCTGGAGGGGGTTGCAGGGGCTGACATATTGCACGGTACTTCAGTACATATAAGGTGAGGACTGAGTTGGTCTTGAAACCTAATGGTTGTAACACTGAGAGTCAATTCTAGCAGGGAGGAAAAAAAGGAGAGGAATTATTAGCAGAAACTAATTTTAGGGACATCTGATTTTCTTAAGCTTCTTTAGTCAGTGGAGAAGAAGGAAGGTCTCCTGGGAGAAGAGGGAATGAGTGCTAGAGACCAGTTTTAGGCCTTGGGCAAATAGAGCTATGTTTGTGATTGTTTGCATTAAAACCCCTTGGGTCAGAAGGCCTTTATGAGCTCCTGTGAAATAATGGTATGAAAAGAGTTCATCTTACTCTGCTGTACTATGATGCAGCTGTGTAAGAGAACCTAGGTCAGAAACTTAGGACCTAGCATAACCTCTTAGTTGAAAGAAACAACCAAAACCTGACAACCCTCCCCACATGGGCCTGGGGAGACTCAGACAAGTGAACATCTATTGAAAGTCTTACTGGCAAAAATCTGAGTCTGAATGCTGAAAGTCTTTACTAGAGGGCTGCTCATTGCAAAGTCTGCTTGCTGGTCGTACAGAAGCTTGTCTTGGTAAAAAAAAATGAAGTCTAATACAGCCTGTAGGAAGAAAAAGAGATATTCCTCAACTTTGGTGAGACCATTACCTGTTTTGCAACGTTTACAAATTAATTCTTTTCAGTCAGGTTGTTTTAAGGATGTTGGTATTTCTTGCTCCACCAAATGGAGATTAACATGTCTGAATTATAGTGGTTTAATGCTACGCCTAATTACTGTTCCTTAACTCCAAGTTACATCTTAAGCCTTATCCGTGAAGGGATCTTAGCTGTGTGGTAGTCATGCTATGATATTCACACTGATAACTGTTGATATTGCTCCCTGTGTAATATTGATACTAGTAGCTGATTTTGAAAAGAGCGCTTTTCCATCTCAAGGAACAAAAATACTTACTCCAGAAAGGACTTCAGATAGTACCAAACCTTTCCAAATGAAAGGTGATGAGTTTGAGGCTTTTGACAGGTTCTCACTTTGATGCTAATCCTGGGACACTGACTTTTGCATCTGATATTTCCTCTGGAGTCCTGTCATAAGTGCAATTTCCGCTTCATTACCTTCACCGTCTCCCCTCCCTCCACACATTTGCTACTACTGTTTTCAGTTAAGTTGTTACAGCTTTGTGAAAGGGCTAAAAATAGAAGTGAGCTGTTTCTGCGTGCCATATAAATCTTTGTTCAGAGCTAAGGAGGAGAGAGCCGGGACAAGTTAAATAATCTTCATGCCCTCAAGTCCCGCTGGTGTGAAGTATTTGAACCAGAGGCTTTATGCTGCACTGCCTGCAGAGGAGAATGGAGTGAGAAGTGGGTGCTCTGTGAAAGCTGCCATACCTGTGTGCTCTCCTGCCCTTTGTCATGGTAGGCAGTTACGACTCCTAGCTGTTGGGTTTGTGAATCTGAGTGACATGCTTTCAAGCCTCTGCTGAGTTTTATTTTTCCTTCTCAAGATTCTTAGTTCACATGTTTCTAATTTAACATTTGAAAGAAAGCAAAAAGGAGAGGCCAGAAAAGCCATTTACCTTTCACCTTTTGGCCTGCATCCATTTTAGAAGAGGGCATTTCAAAATGAAAATGGATAGCTCTAAAGACAAAGAAAACCTTTTTTATTTCTTCCCCCACCCCTTTCATTAAGGTTTTTGATGTTAACTTGTTCACCAGCCTGAACGTTTCCTCAGCTCTTGGCTGTGGCTGAGAGCACTGATGTGTTTCCTGGCTGTGGAGTGGAGCTCAGCAGAGGGAGGCCTCTCGGCTGAACAGGAGGCTTTGATGTTCACATAGAAAGGAGGATTAGGATTTGAAGCAGGGTTGGCTCCGAGGTGAGGAGAACTTACTTGCTGTAAGCGGTTGGTTTAAATGTTTCAAGCTTATGCATCGCTGTTTAGTTAAGCCTTATGCAGGCATTGGTGGGATGTGATGGTTATCAAATTGTTTGAAAACAAATCCTAAAGGAGAAAAATTACACTGCCTTTGAATTAGCATGTCTCCAGCAGGTGTAATTTAGCATTGTCAGCTCGGTTCAAACATTGGGAATTTGGCTGCCCGTACAGTGTGGGCTTTTCAGTTATTTTAATTGTCTTATCTGACTAGAGCTATAGGGAATGTGATGAGGGTAAACAGGAAAAAGACATAATTACATTGGTTTAAAGTCATACCCCAGGTCACACCAAAAGATGTTCTAGTGTAAACAAGGCTTGTATTTGTCCGTACAGCTGGGTTTGGCTATGTCCATTGCTGACACCCATTGTCAGCAACAGATAATTTTTGTAGTGTAGCCAAGGTTTTAAAACAAAGGCAGTAATCAGTCTTGTTGCATAGCTTGGTGACAGAGGTAGCATTATACTCATGGACAAAGCAAAGTGGTTTTTTAGCCCTGCATGGCAAAAGAGGCAAGACATTGATTGATACAAGCATTTTTCCTGTGGTTTTTGTTGCCAGCTGCTTAAGATTCACAGTGAATCCACAGCAGACTTTCTCCAGCCTTGAAGTACTATCTCCTTTTTAAAAATAATGCTGAAAAAATTAAAATTGAAACACTTGGGCAAAACTTCCTTTATTTAAGGTACTGTTGGCTTTTTGTTTAGATTTGCAAGTACAGTTGCAGCAGAAGTAACACGTTTATAAGTGAGTTTTCATGTTTGGGAGACACCTAGTTCTCTGCCACATGTGCAGCTCGTAGATGAGGAGTAGCAGAAGACATACTGCCTGACAGAGGGAAGGAGCTCTCTGGCACCATTGTTTGTGGAGGTATTCACAGAATAAATCTGCATTTTTGTTGCTGCTGGTGGAAAATTGAAAAGCATGGTGACAACTTTTTGGTGTTTGCAGTGAGTAGAACCAGGGCTCTATGTAGGGCATGTGCTGTAGTTGTGAAGCACTTCTTTGAAACTCTACTTCAGCGTGCTTCATGGAGACAAAAAAAAAAGAACTTGGAACACTGTAGGCCATCACCTCCAGTGATGGTGACTCCACCACCTCCCTGGGCAGCCCATTCCAATGGCCTATCTCTCTTTTCTCTGAAGAACTTCTTCCTAACATCCATCCTAAACCTCCCCTGGCACAGCCTGAGACTGTGTCCTCTTGTTCTGGTGCTGGTTGCCCGGGAGAAGAGACCAGCCCCCACCTGGCTACAACGTCCCCTCAGGTAGTTGTAGCCAGCAATAAGGTCTGTCCTGAGCCTCCTTTTCTTCAGGCTAAGCAACCCCAGCTCCCTCAGCCTCTCCTCATAGGGCTTGTGCTCCAAACCCCTCCCCAGCTTTGTTGCCCTTCTCTGGACATGCTCCAGCAAGTCAACATCTTTCCTAAACTGAGAGGCCCAGAAGTGGACACAGGACTCAAGGTGTGGCCTAACCAGTGCTGCATACAGGGGCAGAATGACCTCCTTGCTTCTGCTGGCCACACTGTTCCTGATAGGAACATTGTCCCAACCATTTCCCTAAGGTTATTTTGCTGGAAGTGGAGCAGGAGTTCCATGAGAGAACAATAGTTACCCCACATCTAGTGTGGGGTGTCCCTGCCCATGGCAGGGGAGTTAGAACTAGATGATCTTTGTGGTCTCTTCCAACCCTAACTGTTACTATGATACTATGATATATGGAGTTTAGGATGTGATGAGAAGATGTTCCAGAGTGCTTGGTCTGGGCAATGGCTTCTTCTGCTTTGGGTATTGTGAACTGTGCTACTCGTGGTTTAATTTTTGTAGAGGTGTGTAAAGCATATAAAACAGTTCTACTTTTAACATTGCTAGGAAAAAAACACCCAACAAGCCATAATAAGGGGAAGTTTCACATGCATCTGGAAAGCCTTTCCCTCTAGCATTGCTGCCATAGTGACTCTCCTCGCTACTTGTTGGAGCATGGGTTTGTTGAACCTAGCCCAGATAACTTATTGAGGTATTTATTTACAGTGTTGTTTTTCCTCCAGTGGAAACTTTACTTTCTACAGATAATGTCTCTTCTTCTGAATGTATTCTAGTCAGCATTTTCTCACCCTTTTTCAGCTTATCTCTGTAGTGATTCCCCACAGTGAGTCAAGGAAACCAAGTGCTTTATTAAGAGCTGCATCATCCTTTAGAAAACTGCTTTGCTTTTAGGAAAACAATAACAGACACACACATGCACAGCTTTACTGCATTTAAGTCAATTCAAGATGATTGCAGGATTGAAAGATCCCTCTGTTGTTTGATTTAGGGACAATATAATTTCAGAATTTCAATACTCAACTTCAAAACAGTAGATACAAGTTTCTAGGGAACCAAAGAAAGTATTGTTTAGATATTGCTCTCCTTTGTCACTCTTTTTTTTTCCATCTTGTTTCTCTATTCTCTAGGAATTTGTTACAGAACAACATTGTGTAATGATGAGAGAAAAGTCTTTATATCCCTGCCTGTGTGAAAATGATTTCTTTATAATGAGTATTCCTCATAACAATGCAGAAGTTAATTCTTAGAGTACTGTGTTTTTTCCAACAAAAAAGACTTCAATAAAACTATAGTTTGTTCTGGAACTATCACTTGTTAGGAATATGCTCTTTATCATGAGGATTGAGGCCCCATCCCTGCACCAGATCCAGCGATGGGGAAGAGACAGAAGTGGGCTTCAGGTAGGCAAAGATTACAGTGCTGACAAACAGGGAGACCACAGCCAGGTGAGGAAGGCAGGTGGCAAAGGCTTCGTGGCGTCCCTGCTGAGAGGGGATCCTCAGCACTGCCCTGAAGATGTGCACATAGGACACCACAATGAACACAAAACAGACAAAGAATAAACAGACACTGGCCATAATAAACCAAAGCTCTCTGAGGTAGGATGTGGAGCAGGAGAACTTGAGGATCTGGGGGATTTCACAGAAGAACTGGTCCAGAGCATTGCCCTGGCAGAAGGGCAGGGAAAATGTATTGGCTGTGTGCAGCAGAGCATAAGAAAGCCACAAGCCCAGGCAGCT
>NW_027145173.1:0-26834 GCF_026170545.1 Melanerpes formicivorus | reverse complement strand
CCCTGTGCCTTGTCTGCTGGGCCTGGTACCCAAGGCCCCACAGAGCCGGTACCTGCCCTGTGCCTTGTCTGCCCCACAGGGCCGGTACCACTCCCCTGTGCCTTGTCTGCCCCACAGGGCCGGTACCTCCCCTGTGCCTTGTCTGCCCCGCAGGGCCATTTCTTTATGCACCCCATCAACACGACACTATCCCTTCCCTACTGTGGGAAGGAAGAGCCTTAGTAAGGGCTTAGATCAGCTAAAGCACACAGGTAACACAGGTCCCAAGTCTTCTCCACAGAGAACTGCTTGCCTCTAAGGTGTTTACACCACTGCCTGAGACAAACCATGCATCCACAGAGCTTCAGCCAGAAACGAAGCCAATAGGAAAGGCTGCAATGAGCATTAAAGCAGAGCCATTTAAACCTGGCTGCTCTCTAGAACACAACAGGAACAAGGAAAGGTGACTCACCCATTCTGACACATGGAGCTTTCTCATTTACCTTTAACAGTTATTTTAGTGTTTCAGACAGATCTAATGATATCAAGAAGACTCCCAGAGGAACAACTCATGCCACTGGAGCGGTTATGTACCACGGCATGTACGCGGTGTCGTCTCCAACCTTAACGGCAGAAACACCAAATGCAGAAGGGAATGGCTAGTGGGTTTCCTACATACTTTTTCTTTGAGCCTTTGTGACTTTTCTCCGTTTTCTCAGCTGATCTTTCCCTTGAGTGACTTGAATCCCTCGAGTCCACCGACTCCCTGGACTTATCCCGTTTAAGATCTCTTTCCTTATGTTTTTTACGGCGTTCAATATCAAGGCGCAGGTCAACAGGGTCGTCTTTATATTTGCCCTCAGCCTACAAATGCAGGGAAGAGAGGAGAGTTTAACACAGGGCTTCCAGTGCGTGAGCTCAGCACCATAACTTTGCTACTGACTGCACAGACTTCTGGAGAACAGCTTTATCTGAGTGCTAGCCAACAATCCACTTTAAGATGTAAAATCCTGCGCTACAGCAAAGTCTGCATTCGTCAAGAATTTACTTTTCCTACTGCTTTTTAACTTCTCTTTTAAGCATTACAATAAATATCCTACTCACAGGGGAGGGAGAAATGCTGAAGCTGACACTTAGGGTATACCACAGCCAGTGAGGGATGACAATGACTTGGGATTATGTAGCAGGACTATGGCAGGTCAAAAACATCCGAGAGCCTGTGGAGGTCTGGCACTGAACAGCAGCACATCTGCTGTCCTGCTGACAGGCATCACCTACCAGAGGGCAAACAATTTGAACTACCAGGTCTGGAAGTAGCACTTTAGGAGAAGCAAAATTTGGTTGCTGCTTGGAGATACCCAAGAAGGCCATCACTGATCAAAGTGTAAGGGATGGAGGCCACCAAAATGCAGCAACCAAGTGCATCTGGAAGAAGGCCAACACCCCAGTGCCACGCAGCCTCTGACATCTCTCAAGGGGATTTACTCTGTGGCAGACATCACCCAGAGCACTCCTTCCCCCTCAGCTGGAAGGGAGACTGAGAGGTGCCAAGGAGTCAGCAGAGACAGGAGTATGAGCTTCTCCACACAGTGCCAGCTGACCATGGTGTTGCACAGAGCAAACACCAACAGCTGTATGAGAAGCACTCAGCTTCTCCGGGCTGTGTTACACTGATCATTGAAATGTGGCAACGCTTGCTTCAAGGTCTGTTTAAATTGCTGCTTAACAATGGATTGAGAGAGTTTCTTTGGCAAAGGAGAAGCTGCGTTACCTCTGTGTCCTCTAAGACCAGTGGCACCTGGAGGAGCCACTGGAGCAGCAAAGTGGCAGTGGCTGTGGTTCTGACCAACCCTGAGCTGGGGGAGCAAGAAGGGCTGTGCTCAACCGGTAGCTACTTCACTTACACGACCCTGACCTCGGCAACTGCAAGACTCACTATGCAACACAACATCACATTAATTGCCTCGAATTAAATACAGAGGGATTAGTTAAGTCTCTAGCCAGGAAATGTTTTTTACTTACATGAGTTTCTAACCACTTTTTTTTTGTACAAACAAACATGCCAAATAACGCAGGAGCCAGAGCAGGCGGGCTGTGCTTTGGTTTGGGGTGGCTTTTTTTGGGTGGTTTTGGTTTTGGTATTTTGCTCTTCTGCTTTCCCCAGGCAAAGAGCTTTTAATTCCTACTCTGAGAACAAAAGTGCTCCCGACAACGCTGGATGACAGATAAGTGCCAAAAGCAGCAGCAGCTCCCTTAGGTGGTACAGCAAACACCTATTTGGGTTTGTGGGAGGGCACGTCTGTTTCACACGGAAGGCTGGCCGAGCTGTTTGGAAACCAGGTTTATAATAGACTCTGCCAAGCTGATGCTCAAGAGTTCAGGCCCATCAAATCCATCTCACCATCGTCCATCTCAAGCCACAAGTGTGTTTGGGGGGGAAAAAATCGAAAACAAATATGAAACAAGTAAGGTTTGCAGCAGGACTGGTTTAAAAAGCTCTTCAAACTCAGTATGTATGAAGGTGAACAAACAAAGGTTCCAATCCCCAAAACATTTTGGTGAGGTTAAGCCTTTCTGTTAGCCATTTGTTTCACAGCCAGAACCTTGTTTAACAGTCAGCAAGCTCGGCTTAACCCCCCCAAAAAAAAGGCTAACTGACAGACAGCTAACACCAACTTCCAAACGGTCTGGATCTAGCTCGAAAGCTTCAAGTGTGGAGAACTAACGTTAAAGCAACAGCAAAATCAACACAGAATGGTACAAGTCAAAAGCTGTTAGAACATGATTTAGCATCTGCTTAAACAGTGTAGCTGGTTTAGCTCAAGTATTTAACTTTACTTCCCTCTCTTTTGACATGCATGTCTGTCTGTTTGCAAACACGGTTGGAAACATTGGGTGTAGACAATTGAGTTAATCATACTTACAAGCAGAAAAATATCACAAAAAGTCTCTTCTCTCATCAAGGGCACTTGCTCCAAAAATCCTCTCTTTTTTCTCAAGCTCACCTCAATTGACTTTGGGGTCATTTACCATAGTCTAAACCACTTCACAAAGGTTGTTGATACATTTTTTTAACAAAAATTAACCCTTTGTAGTTCATTTTTAGAATTATGCCCATCCTTAAAAGAAAAACACAAACTTAAGTAGAGAGTAATTTAAACAGGAACATCACTGTTAAGATCATGCCCAATGCACTCATTTTGTTGAATTACAAGTAAGCAGAGTTAACAGTTCACCTTGAAGCCAGGATCTCTGGGGCTTTTCGATTCCTCTTGAGAGAATCCATGTTTTCTAAAAGTACTGGGAGATATATCTATCCTCCTAAAAGGGAAGAAAGCACACAGCTGCAGTCTGTTGCTCTTCAGAACAACCTGAAGTTTGTTGTTTAGATCAAGTGGCACTGGAAGAGCCTAAGGGGTAGCCTCATTCGTGTTGATGAAGGTGTGAAGGGCAGCGTGGGGAGGATGGAGCCAGGCTCTGCTCAGGGCTGTCAGTGATAGGACAAGGGATAATGGGTGCAAGGTGGAGCAGAGGAGGTTCCATGTGAACATAAAGAGGAAATGTTTCACTGTGAGGGTGACAAAGCCCTGGAGCAGGCTGCCCAGAGAGGCTGTGGAGTCTCCATCTCTGGAGACATCCAAAACCCACCTGGATGCATTCCTCTGTGACCTGCTCTAGGTGGTCCTGCTCTGGCAGGGGGGTTGGACTCCACCTTTCAGGTTCCTTCCAACCCCTAACACTCTGTGATTCTGTGTAAAGCAGACCAGTTCTTCCAAAAGGTACTTAAAACTCCCCATACTATTCCATTCTCTTTTGTCTGAAGGTAGTTATAGACTTGAATTATTCCAGAACTACTCCAGAGTGGAAGAGAAGGAAATCTGAACCACCCTTGAAATGCTGAGATACTCGAGACACCAACCTGTGGATTTCAGGGCTCTTTTTGTTTTTAGCTGCATCCTGTTCCATTCCTTTCTTTAGATATTTGGTAAAGCGTTCATTCAGTGTCATTCCTGAAGACCCAAAGTGGTGCTCTGTGGAGGGGGGCAGTAAACAACACCAAAGCATTAACACCGGTTCCCTACAAGGATGAAGCACAGCAGCCCTACAGCCTGAGCGAGTTCAGGTGCCTGCATGTGGAGCACACTGCTGC
This sequence comes from Melanerpes formicivorus, assembly GCF_026170545.1. Classification (NCBI taxonomy): domain Eukaryota; kingdom Metazoa; phylum Chordata; class Aves; order Piciformes; family Picidae; genus Melanerpes; species Melanerpes formicivorus. The sequence goes on along the minus strand of NW_027145173.1, from coordinate 22,705 downwards.
TGAGAAGCTGGAATATTGTGTCCAGCTCTGGGCCCCTCAGTTCAAGAAGGATCTCAGGGAACTGCTTCAAAGAGTCCAGCACGGAGCCACAAAGCTGCTGAAGGCAGTGAAGCATCTCCCTTGTGAGGAAAGGCTGAGCTGGGTCTCTTCAGCTTGGAGAGGAGGAGCCTGAAGGGTGCTCTCATTCATGTTAACAAAGATGTGCAGGGCAGTGTCAGGAGGAGAGAGCCAGGCTCTGCTCAGTGATGCCCAATATAGGACAAGGGGCATGGGGACAAGCTGGAGCAGAGAAGGTTCTGTGTGAACATAAGGAAAAACTTTGTCACTGCGAAGGTGCTGGAGCCCTGGAGCAGGCTGCCCAGAGAGGCTGTGGAGTCTCCTTCTCTGGAGACTTTCCAGACCCATCTGGATGCATTCCTATGTGACCTGCCCTGCTCTGGCAGGGGGGTTGGACTGGATGATCTCTCGAGGTCCCTTCCAACCCCTACCACTGTGATTGTGTGAGCCATAACTAATACTGCTGACACATTTCAGTTTCACTCCTGAACCAAACCATTTATTCAACGAGTCACACGTTCTCTAGAAGACACACATTCTGAGTCACAGCCTCTCTGAACACTGCTCAGGTAAACCCAAAGATGTCTCTTCTGCCTTTCCAGCAGAGAAGTGATCTGTGTAAATAAAGACTCCCAGCTGAGCTGCTGTTCTCATCCATGTTCTATCTGCTGGCAATCAGCTCTCTGAGCATTAACCAGAGTGATGAAACCTGCTTATTGGGCAAGGGAGGAGTGACCTTCAGCTGAGGATACATGGACATCTGACCTACCTCTTACATGGTGGACTATAGTCACTATATGTTGAGCAAACAGTTCAGAAGGGCTCCGCTGGGACTGAGCAGACTGAATGTGGTGGAAAATGGAGCGGAATTCTTGCTCCTTTTTGTTGCTGTGCACCAGGTCCCGGCACAGCTTCCGTTCCTGAGCCAAAATGCCACTGGGACTGGAAAAAGAACAGACCACATGAAATGGAAGAGGGGGGTAAAAGGGAAGCAGTTGCAGATAAACAATCTCAGAAGTTGGAAGCTGACTTCACTCTTTATGTAGGATTGTGGAGGGACCTAAGGACATTCAACAGCACGAGCAGGGCACTCTTTCCAACCCCTCTAAACCACTGCAGTAGTTCAGGTCACTGCTTAGGTTGTGCTGGGAGGGCTGTGCAGGTATTGAACCCTCACAACCTGTGACACAAGAACCCCTTCTCACTCCACTCCTTGCAGTGATCCTTTGCTACTGTTGCTAAATTCCACCTTTGACACCCCCCAGAGCACATTCACACTCCCTCCCTTTGTACTGCTGTACAAATCTATTTTCCAGAATAATTTGTTTACTGCCTTAAGATTTCTTGAAGCAAAGCTGAGGAAGGCTCCCAGCGCTTCAGTAATGCTGTGCCGAGATAATCAGAGCAGTTAAACACACTCCAGACAATCAGGTGGCATTCAAACAGCATTGGAACTTCACTAAGCTTCTGGAAGCAAAAAGCCATCAAGTACCTGACTCTTCCCACAGCTCAGTGTAGGTGGAACCTGAGGCAGAAGCATCTACATGGTGAACTCATCTTATCTCTGGTGGTAGAAAAGTTCCTTAACCTCCATGCTACGCCTTCACCAGCTGCAAGCTGGTAACCACTCTATCCTCCCAGCACAAAACAAGAGAGTCACACAAGCATTACAATGGAAGAAAAAAATTAATTCCTGTTGCCAAGGAATGCAAATTGTGGTGCAATATTCTTTAGCCTTGCTCACACTTGGCCAGCACGTGAGGATCCTGGGAAGAGAAGCAGGAAAATCTCCTGTTTAGAGCTCTCAAACGACAGCAAATACTCACCGAGCCAGGTCTTCATCAAAGGAATCCATTCGAATATTGACCTGGGCCTCTCGAGTAATGGAGAAGGAAGATTTGCCAGGAGTTAGCCCCTCTACTTTGGTGCCTGGTTTCTCCTTAACCTCAGAAGTCTTCCTTGGTGGAGGGGAAGAACTTTTTTCCTGGCTCGATTTGTAAGTGGTCACTCTGAAATTCTTTTCGGGAACAAAGCCCCTGTGACCTGGTTCAGCTCTCTTGGATGTTGGTCTCTCTTCCTTTTTGGATCTCTCAGAGTAACTTTCCTCCTCCATTTCATCAGATTTCCTTTGCTTCTCTTTCCCAGGTGGCAAGAAGACCACACCTTCCCACTTTCCTGACCTATCCTCCTCTTGGCCTTTACTTGAAGTTGCCACAACTTTAGACATAAATTTGGGCTCGTCATCGAACTCGGAATCTTTTCGGCCCTTTGCTTTGTCTTTCTTTTCCTGCTCCTCCGTTTCCTCTTTGCCATAATGGCTTTCCTTGTGGAATTCTGGGACCTTGAGCTTGTCAAAGTCATCCCTGAACTTGTAGCGCTTGGGCGACTGGCTGCCGCGGTATCCCTTGTCCGAGTCGGCTTTGGACGCATAGGAGTCGGATTTTGCCTTTCCATCTGTTGATCCCAACTCAGAGAAATTCCCTTTTTCTTTACTTTTTTCTTTCTCAACATTTGTTACTTTCTGCTCTTTGTCTTTCCCATTCTCAGCCTTCTGCTCTTCCAGATACCTGTTCATAAAACAAGACATGGCAGAAGCTCTCTTAGTAAAGCTCAAACGGGTTCCACGCTTCGGCTGAGCGCAGGCACATTTCAGAGCTAGGCACGGACAGAAAGCTGCCTTTAGGCCTGGCAACAGTTAACACAGAGCAGATTTACTCAGCCTGGATTTAAGACTTTCAGTTCTCACTAGAGTCAGCAAATGTAGAAGAAAATGGATGTGCAGAACCGATGAGATGAGGCTCAAGAACAAAGACAAAACCAGCTTACCACAGAGTCAACTTTAAGGAAAGGAGTAACATCTTACCCAATCCGTTTATTTCCTCACAAACCTGGCTCAGGAGAACAACACATCAAAACTTTCAAACTGGGCTGTTCTGCTTTTAAACAACACACTGGAAAGAAAAGCCTCAAAAGCTACTTCAAATTTGGGAGGCAAGTTTCATAGGTAAGCTAAATATTTCATGACAAGACTGCAAATACAAATAAAAGCAAAAAGGTTAACAGAGGAGAAATACTTCTTCTGCTGGGAGAAGACAAAACACTTGCAATGAGAACAACAATGTATCCAGTTTCAAGCATCAGAACCCCCTTTAAAGCATTCCCTAAGCAAAACCCCAGCCTCCAGGGACCAGCTGCAGAGCCCAAGGACCTCAGTTCAGTGCCCTGGGAAGCCCAAACAGGAGTTACAGGTTTGGGGTGGTTTCTTTTTGAAGTTTCAGACATCCTTGACATAGAATCAGTATTACAACACTTAAAGAAATGATAAAGGGAAGGTTTTTAAAGTGCTTGTGAACGCTACAGTATCTTACAGAACAAAGTGTTGCACTCGGGCACCAACCTGCTGCCCAAGGAGACATGGGAGCTGGATACCTTCCCTATGGAAGGATATCTCCATCTCTATGAACTCTACAACTACCCAAGTCAGAAAACTAACTCCACCCTCCCACAGCACAGGGCTAGGTCTGGATTTTTGTTGTCATTTAGACAGCAAGCAGGACCAGCAGCTGGCTGCCACAGCACCTGCAGACCCGAAGGACCCTGCAGTGCTTATGCAGAGCATCTACATGTGCCCACTGGCTTTAGGAAACACCACAGGAGAGCCAAACACATCACTTGCCTCTTGGAGAAGGCTCCTCCTCCAGGAGCTGTGCTTTCCTCCTTCTGGGATGCTCCATATATCGAACTGATGGGTGTTGGACTTTTGCACACAGGGCTCTTCCTTGTTGGGCTCAAACCTGCCGAGCCGTGGTCAAAGGGACTCTGAGCCTGGAAGGAGGAGCTGCTGCTTTGCAGAGCAGAGCTCATCTGGGAGGGGTTGGACAGTGGAGGGCTCGACTTCTGCAGCGGACTCGGCCGAGGAGAGCGACGCCTGACCACGACGGACTGGAGGGGGCTTTTCAAGGCCGGACTGCGCTCCCTCGGGCTGAGCTCAGACACAGACGCTCTGGAGGCTGAGCTCGTACCATAGGTGGCCACCTCCTGCCACGGTTTTGATCCCTCAGACGCCTTTGCATCTTGTGCCGCCGCTCCTGAGAACGGCTGCTCCTTAGACTCATCCCCTTGGTTCTCCCCGGCGGCCTGAGAGCCTCGGGTGTCCTTGGAAGATGACTTCTTCTCCTTTCCGGACTTACGCTTGGAAGACTCAACTCTGCTATGATTCGAGGAAGACCGGGAAGAGGAAGACCTCCTTGACCGATCAGAAGATGACTTATCAGAATTTCTAGAATGACTTCTAGACCTGGGTGAAGGAGACCTCCTCTTGGGTGACCGGGAGCGAGACCTCCCTCTGCGAGGGCTGTAGGCCTGCCGGTAGTTTTGCCAGTTGGAGCGGTAATTCCCATAGCCCCCTCGGTTGTACTGGCCCCAGGGGTAGAACCCACGGTTGCGGCCACGGAAGTAATACGGTCTCCTGTACCCCCTGTTATGGCCTCGGAAATCCCGGTTCTGATAGACCCTGGGGTGGTTCCTCTCTCTGTTATGAGATGGAGAATATGATCTTGAACGAGACCTAGAACTGGTAAGAGAGAGGAAAAAGCAACGACAACAAATTACACACACAGTTTCTTCTGGCATCACAGCTTTTTACTGGAAGCCTTAGAAACAAAGAATTTGAAAATCCAAGCCTGGCCCCCAAAAATTCAGGCCTGGCCCCTGAAAATTCCACTCTTTGATTCACCCTCATCCAGCTGAGCTATTTATTAGGCTTCACCCTGCCCTGGATATGATTTCTATCTGCGGCGCTGCCAAACAAGTGTTTGATTTCAGGATCACTGCAGAGACCACGATGAGCACACAGTGCTCTTCAGTTCTTCTAGGATGAACATGGCTGCTAGCCAGCTTCAGAAAAGATCCCAGATTTTCCCCTTGTGTCCCAAGTTCTCACATGCTTTAGAAATTCTCATGGTCAAGGTGAAATCTCACTTTGCCACAAGAGCTAGATAAACCACTGCACCTCCACATGAGAAGAGAATTAGAGAGCAAACAGCACACTGCTCAATCGGTTTCAGTTTCAAAAGCCACAGTTCAGAAGCTGGAGCTCCAGAGAAGCAGGAGAGCGGAGGAATGTGCTCACTCTCCAGCCTGACACCACAAGATGGCATTGTTCAGAGTCCCTCTGCTCGCAGCCACACCAGGCAAGAACACTCCTGAAGGACAGAACTGAATCCACAAGTACAAAGCCTGTAAGAATCCAGACTGAAGTGGCCAAACATTTTGTTCCAATAGTCTCCTCTGTGGAATTTTTGGAGCTGCAGCTGTGTAACTGTTTGAAAGCCCCACTGCAGCTCAGGAGCATATGCCAGCTATACAGAACACGTTTCACAGCTGTTGGAAAACCAAACTGCTGCTGAAAGTCTGAGATTTTAGCTAAAACTTGTGTTAGTGAAGCAGCAAAAAAAAAGTTCAAACCAGTAAGTTAAATAGAGCAGATTGTTCAGAATGGAATTTGAGTGAATAATATTAATGAAAACCATTTCCACAATCTGGCCTTCCATTAAGAGCCTGTAGCTCTGCAACACTCAACTGCTGCACTCCAACAGACAGCTACTTTCACAGCCCAGCAGCACACAACTCCCTGCTGCTCTGTCGTTTTAGAGAGGCTTGCAGCAGGAAGATTTCACTCCAAGAGTTGCAGAGATTTGCAGAAATCTTTTCCATACAATTTGCTGTATTTAGCTTAAAAAGTAAGAATTCTCCCTCCTCTGAGAGTCCCCGTAACCAGCCAGCTCACAACCACTGCTCCGGCGTTAAAGCACCCACTGCTGTGCAACAGGGAAAAACCAAGACCTAAAGAAGGTAAGAAATATTAGGCAGACTCCAACACGACACAATACAGCACAGAACAACCAGTAAACCTACCAAATGAAGAGGCAAACCCATACTGTGGTGTATGCTGAAGCACACAATAATGGACTTTCATGCCAGGATACCACCAGACCTACCTCAGAGAGCATCCTAACGCCACACAAGACGACTTGGCCGCACTAACCCCCTCCATCCTGACTCTTTGTGTCAAAAAGGAGTTATTTACAAAGCACAAGCAGATTCAGCAGCAGCACAGAGGAAATGACCATGTTTGCACAGGGTGCCTTTGTTTTCAGCTGTCAAAGTTCCTTCAGAGCTAGGCAGCTATTCCCAAATGACCACAGATCTTCCAGCATTCCAGCCTCCTCCTGAAAAGAACGGGAGTCTCCGCCTCCAATTTACTTTTGTCATGCCCTCCACTCTCCAACTGTACATTTGTTAGAGCCTCTGCATTTTGAAACTCTCTCTTAATTGTTAACAGTTGCATGTGTTTACAGCCTAATGATTTTCAGAATGTGTGTTGAGAATATAAGATCAGTGAAAAAGCAGCTGATGCTATACCCTGTCCAAGCCCTAATGCCTTTGCCAGATACAGAATGTTTAGCCAGAAGCAAAGCATAAAGATGTTCTGCTATCCAGGGAAGGCTGAACCTTTGACTGGCCTGATCAGAATCAATTCAGGAACCCAAGAACAATTATTATGGACACAAGGTGATTTCTCAAAATGAGCTGCAGAGAAACTAACTTTGTGTACTTTACATCCACCTAGAACTAGCATTTCTGTTAACTGACTCCTGAGGGCAGGCACAGAGAAACAAGGGTAGTCCCTATTTTTTTCAGTAGTACCTTCAACTAAGAGGAAAACTTCTTTGAATTCATTTTCATCAAGAGGGGGGAAGCACAAAACACCTGCAAAAGCCCCCTCAAGGTTGGGATCAATTTAGAAAAGCCCAAAATATGTTCCTGTGTGACCTGACCGAGGTGACCCTGCTCTGACAGAGCAGCTGGACTCTACCTCCAGAGATCCCTTCCAACCCCTACCATTTTGTGATTCTGTAAAACTAAACAAAGAAGCACATTTTGCTGTGGATGTTCCCAGTTCTCTCTCCCCACTCTAGGACACACATCTAACCTCTCCAGTAGAGCAAAGTTCTGGTCAAAAGCAGAAAATTTTGGATGCCCCCTCCCTGGAGGTGTTCAAAGGCAGGTTAGATGAGGCCTTGAGCAGCTTGGTCTAGTGGAAGTGCTCCTGCCCGTGGCAGAGGAGTCAGAACTGGATGATCTTTAAGGTCCTTTCCAACCCAAACGATTCTATCAATCTCTGAATCATTCAACCTAAGACCACCATGGCCATATCTGGTTTTGTTCCTATTAAGGGAAAGAGACCTGCAGAGAGAAGTAAAATTATTGTTCACAGGGACCAGATTCAGGGCTCAAAAGCAGGCTCTCCACAGCGCTGATAAACAGTCACTGATGATTCTCTCAGCTCATGAAAACACAGCAGCACAGGCTGGCAGGAAACAGGACGCTGGCTACCCTGGAATCTAATCAAAGTCTTTCCCTGCAAAGTGACAAACCATCTGGGCAGGACAGAGAGGAAAACCAGTTACACCCTTTGGCTTCTGAGCTGCAGACACTTACCTGAGCCTGCGTTTTCTGGAGCGTGAGACAGAGCGGGACCGGGAGCGGGACTTGGAGAAGGAGCGGGACCGAGACCTCGAGCCAGACCTGGACCGGGACGAACGGGACCCAGACTTTGACTTGTTAGTTTTAGACATCTTGGCAAGCACCTGCCAGTGGCACCTGAAGGAAACAGGGAGGGAAGAGTATTTGAAAACAGTGAAGTCACAAGGTGGATTTGAGAACAGGGAACATCTGGCAGCCTGACAAAGCACAGAGTGACAGAAAGCTTGGTAAAACCGGAAACAGGAACGTTTGAAGCTGCTGCCTAACAACAGATGAATAGTGCTGGGCACAGAGCAGAAGGGTTATTTTTCCAGTCCAAGGAGGAAATCTGCAGAAAGACTAAAAAGCTTTCAATCCAGAGTTATTACAAATAGAAGTGCTACAGCTGAAAGCAGGGAGGCAAAGGCCAGGAGAAGGCAGAGACCATGGTGCTAGCTTAAGCAAGGACACCTTGAAAGAGCCAAATCAGCTCATTTTGGTCACACCACTATCAACACTGCCAGCTGGTTAAAGATCAACAAAAAATAGAAGGGCCTACCCCAAAAAAATATCCCAAAACCCTACCCCCAAACTCTTCTCTCCATTTTCAGGTGGAATTATGAACAAAAATGCTTATCCAAAACCCAGCAAACACAACCCTAAGAGCACGGCTCTGAGCACTCAGGTTAAGTCCTGCTTCCGTAGCTCAGGCAGTGACAAACACCTATCACCAGCCAGTTCTGCTGCAGCCAGAATTCAGACATCCTTCCAAATAGTCACAGTGAAAAAAAAAAAGGAAAGACTGATAATGGTACAACTTCTTTTTTTTCCACCTACTGATTAAAACTGGAGACATTTAGGTCTAAAGACACAACCCAGCAAGCAGCTCTGCTGCTGGATCCATTTTAAGCAAATTCCAGCGGCCTGACTTGCAATGTCTGCGCTTCCAGTCACTGCCCAAAGCCAAATTACATATATGGTTACCAAATCCTCCAGCTGCTGCCAGGGCCCTTTCAGGAACAGCAAAACACCCCAGGAGCAGCCAGTGGGAAAGTGGGTGGTTGCTCATCACAAGAGCTGGTACTTTCCAGAAATGGGAAGTTGACTTTTGTTTGAAGGAAAGAAATCAAGTTACATCTGCCTGTCCTTCCCTTTAACTGCACTCAAGATGCTGTATCAACTGAAGCAGTTTAAAATATTCCACACTGCAAAGTACAGAGGAGGGGGGAAGAAAAAAAACCCAAAAAGACTTCCTGTTCTATCAGGAAAAACTAAATTGCACCAGGGGTTAAGATCAAACAGCACTACCAGTGAGGAAGAGGAGTTCATTCCTATGCATGGTCAGTTTTCAGGGAAGGAATGTGTGAAAGGACCCTTTCTAAATATTTCCATCCAATTTACCAACTACACCCACTCAAACAGCAACATTTGCACTCTGTTGGTCAAAACAATCAGAAGATCAGCATAAGAAGTCAAAACGTGGAGGAGAAGCAGAGAGAAATGGCAACAGAAACTGCTAGAAGGTACAGAAAGCTGATCTGAATTACCTCCTGGGATCAAGGAGCTGCTCCCAACTGAATCCTGAATGGCTTTGATGCAGGAAAACCACAGGAAAAAAGCTACTTTGTCAGGACATTACAAATACACCCCACAAACTGTGTAATTTCAGGACAGCTCTCTACTAAATGACTACCCTGGAGTTCAAGAACAAGCCACACTCAGCACACATCATCAGTTACCTTTATTTACACTGAACCCTGAACCGCCTGAACTACTTTAATGGACTAATATCACGAAACCAGCTTTCACCACAGCTCTTCTGCTGTGCCCCTTCCAAAAGGGCTCATTTGCCAAGGAAAAGCACCTGGGCAGAGCAGACTGACCAAGCAGCAGCAACTCCCAGTCAGCCCTGAGAAGGCCCCAAAAGAGATTTTAAAGGTATCACTTGCTTTGAGCTGTTTCAGAGCCGCTGCACTTCGCTTTGATCCGCAGCACTCGCCAGCCAAGCACCACTCTGGTATGTGAGCTGTGTGCCAAAAGCTCTCTTGCCTCAGAAGTGTTTTGGGTTGGGTTTTTTTTTTTTACCTTTTTTTTTTTTTCCTCAAATCTTTGTCAATATTTTTAAAGTTGATTCATTCCTAATGTGTGAGGTAAACCCTGACCAGAATAGAAACTGAGCTGCTGTGCTCGATCAGTGCTCAAAAGGTTAAACAAATGAAAACTTGGAGTCATTTCAGCTCCCCTGTGCTGACACTGCAGTTGTAAAGTCACTGTGATATATATTTCATTGGTCTAGGAATTACTAACTGACCCAGATAAAGTGTGTGAAGACACCAGTGAAGACAAGGGCCAAAGCCAACCCTCTTTGATGTTTGGCAGGAACCTTTGAGGATGGTTTTCTGCAGAGATCCACTGCTACTCCTTAACTAGAACAAAAAAGGGCAGATGTCTCTGAGGATATTTCTGCTGTTGATGAGCACTTGGACTAATCACTGCCTTAGCAACAAGGCCCATGCAGAAAATCCCCAGCATGACAATACAATGAATTATTCATCTACATTCAAAACTTAATCCATGACAACACTTAATCATGGCAAAGCTTACAAATGATCTGTTTTACAAGACTATTTTTAATCCAGATCGATTCTGTGACCCTCTTCATGAGTCTTGCTGACAAATAAGGAGAAGTTAAGCTGGAGAATCAAGAACCTGGAAGCCTCTCACTCTCATAGATTCATAGAATGGTTTGGGTTGGAAGGTTCCTTAAAGTTCATCCAGTTCCAACCCCCCCATGCCATGAGCAGGGACACCTCCTACCAGCCCAGGTTGCTCAAGGCCCCATCTAACCTGGCCTTGAAAACCTCCAGGGAGGAGACATCCACAACCTCCCTGGGCAATCTGTTCCAGTCTCACCACCCTCACTGTAAACAATTTCCTTCTAATATTCAGCCTGTATCTGTCCTCCTCAAGCTTCTCAAAGTGCCTCCCAAAGTTTGGAGGCTATTTCAAGAAGCAAACTTTGCCTTCTCCATTTCAAAAGCCACACCAAGCAATCCATCAAACCACGTAAAGAGGGGAAAGCAACAGAGGAACAAATGCTCCTCCTAAGCCACCACAAAGGACTCTGCATGGAAGCAGTGTCAGGAAAGCTAAAAGTTTTGCCTGGTTTGAGTCTCCTGGCAGAACTCCTAAAAGAAGAGCTCAACCCTGCTGCGTGGCAATGAAAAACAAACAAATCACTCAAGAGACTCTTACTGTTGGACACAGCACCAGCTCCCACAGCCTCAGAATAGGGTTATTCAGAACAGGTAGAGAGAATTTATGGGCACTGATTAACATCACTGCAAGGCTTCAAAGCTTTAAGAGTGGGCACAGAAATGGAAGTTTAACACCTGCCACCAGTATGAGAGTGAATAATGCAGGTGAAGAGGGGGAAGCACAGTCCTCTTCTGCGCAAAGCAATCAGGGTGTAAATCCAAAGAGCACTCTCTCAACAGAGCTTGTCTTTCCAGGACACCCAAGAGTCTTTCACAGAGCTGGTGTATTTTACCCTGTTTACCAGCTATGTGGAAGGACAAACCACAACATTCCAAGTCATCAGGCAGAGGTTTTTCTTCATAATGTGTTTGGATAACACATGGCACACACTCCTTCAGGCACAGCAACATTAACAATGAAAGGATTCAACAGTTTAACTTGCAGTGCCCAGGATAGAAGGGATACAAGAAGACATCTTACAGACTCCAGGGCAGGCAGTTCTACCACCTTTGAAGGTTTTATTTTCCATCATGTACCCACCTGCTTGTGCAGGTTCACACCTTGCAGCCTTCAATAGTCAGTTTTCACTGTCTCAGCTTTGTCAATTATGAAATCAGGAAGCAAACCTGAAATGAGAAGAAAATGCACTGAAGCTCCTTTGTGAGTACTTTGTTGTCCATATCATCCCCAGGAGCTTCCTTAAGTGCCTTTTTTTCCTAACCCATATGAACCAAGACCACACTCAGGAAGCAGGACCAGCTAACCTTTCTTCCAGTCATGGAAAGCAAGAAACGTGCTCAACACTCTCTGCTGGAGCAGAACAGCCAGTCCAGGACTCTGCTATTCCAGAACACTGTAAAGAACATTTCTATATGCCAAGAGCTGGGTCAAATGAAGAACATCTCTTCTTTCACAATGCCTTCTTCCAGGGCTTTGTTCCCCCACTTCCAGCTGGCCTGCAGTACTTGACTGTCTCTTTCCACCCTTCACTCCTTTTTCTGAGGTCTTTCAGGCAGTACTCATCATTCCTTCAGACCTTTCACAGATGCTGCAGCAGAACAGAGCCACCAGTGCACAGAAAAGCCTTTAAGAGAACCTTACAGCTGAAACTGCTCCAGCTCCAGCGTGTCATCGAGGATTGCCACAGCAGGGAGCATTTGCCAGCAGAGAGAGACAACCACAGCAGACGTGGCCCCACCAAAAGCAGTTTCTCTTTGTGTCTGCCTGTAATACACCGAGCATAAACACTCTGAACAGTTGGGAACAACTGAGAGGACTCCTGAGCACACCTTGGGAGCACTCCTGACAGCAGGCTCAGTTTATTGCGCAGTGTTTACAAAACATTAACTTGTAAGTTTTAAAATGTTTTGTGCAAGCAGCTGTAGAAAGCTCTCTGTGACTGTGGCAGGGAAACAGAAATTGATTTGTTCCTTTCTGGCCAGGGCTTAATGAAATTGTTAGGGTTTGTTTTGCTTCAAGACCCAAAGCAAACAAGACAGCACCTCATTAGAGAAACTATTTCTGCCCGAGTGTCTTGTCATTCATTTAGTGTCCTCCAGCACAAGCATTCAGCTGGGGAGAAGCAGCTGAACTCCTGCTTTCTGTGCACAGAATACCCTTCATTATCAGGGAATTCAACTCTCCTTCAGCCAGCTCCACAATTCATAATCCTGAGCTCCAAAACCCAAATGAGATTAGTTAATGCTAAAAAAGAAATATAATCCTACAGCACATCTTACCCAGGGCACTCTGTATGACTAGGCAGCAGCAGCCACTGCTCACAGACACAGAGCTACACAGTAAAACCCAGCTTCATCCCCCATAAACCAAGCTTTTGAACATTTGGATAAGATACCCAAAAGGCTTACAGCAATTTAAACTGTGGCAGCCCCTGTGTTAGCCAACAAATTCTCTCTTCCTTTCTCTCTCTCTCCAACTTAAATCCCCAGAAAGCAAAAATTATTTATTGCTGATAATTTAAAAACCAACTAAGCTGGAGGCTCTCTGGGTATCTCCTGAAAGACACAGAACAGTTACAGCCACAACTGAATCTGTCCTAAAGGATTCACACATTTACTCTTCACACATTTCACCACAAAAAGACCAGCTCCAGAAACTTTCCTTTAGAAGCTGCAGAAAGCAAACCCATTCATTTACTCTTAAGCCAGCACCTGATTTCCCTCTACCTGAACCTGAAACCTTGCTACCTGAGGGAAAACGGAGAAGGATTTCAGTGACTTGGGATAACATTAAAAGTTGTTTAACAAAATTAACCTCCCATGGCAGGGACAGCCATCAGAACAGGCTGGCCCTGAGCCCTGCCAGGCTGCAAAACAGGTAACTGCCTCTCCACAGCAACCCTGGTACACATGGAATCAGCTTATTTGACCAGGCAGCCCCCTGTGCTGTGTGTACATACCTTGTATAGGTCTCCCATCAATGATGTTTCTCAATGCAGCTTTAGCAGAAGCAACAGAGCTTTCACCTAAGTTAAAGAGAGGGAAAAATCAAATTTAAAGTCATTAAGATCCTGGATAAAGCTCACATTTTACAAGCACAGGGAAGGACCCTGATTCTGCCATTCATCCCAGCAGCTATTCCCAGTGAAAAAAAAGACACAGCTGCCAAAATGACTTGATCTAATCAGACAGTGAATAGACAGATCCTTAACTGGGGAATCTGACCTCATCCACAGCCCTACAAAAGCAATTAGCTGCAAAAACTTACAGAGATACACAGGGCCTGAAATAATCAGGTGCCCTCCTAAATGCCAGGTGTACAGCCCTCTGTTACAGCACAAATTAACATAATTAATAACAAGCCTACCTCCCCAGAGAACAGAATTTCAGCCTAACACCCCCCACACCATCACCTTTATGCTCTGGAGCAGACACTCCCAGGGTTACTGCCAAGCTTCCACTTTAGAAGCCTTCACCCAGAGGCACGGCGAGTGTGGGCAGCAGGGCAACCACGGGCAAGCTGGGCAGGGTGCAGCCCCTGGCATTGAAGCAGAGGCTGCTTTGGGCTCTGTGCAGCTCCCTGACTCTGTAAATCATGACAAGCTAAAAATGGCCAGATGACAAATCTGGAGACAAAATGATGAGCAGGCCACTGGCTCTCCTACCCAAGGAGAGGCAGCTCTAAGCAGGGCTCTGCAAAGAGGCCTCCTTGAGCAAGTGCAACAGGGGAGAATTCCACCAAGTATTTTCATAGGGGATAGGAAAAAGGGCAGTGATGGAAAACTTCCTTGGGTGGGAAATGACACCCCTCCCACAGCAGGACCCCCCTGCAGCAAGGCTGGGTCCCCTCTCCCTGTGTCACCATTATTGTCTCTTTATGGACGAGACAGCTTCCGGTTGCCATGGAGGGGAGCAGCGCAAACACAACTCGCAGCTGGCGTGAAATGTAATCCGTGATGTGACTATTCATAGCTCTGACACAAGAAAGCTAAATTAAGCAGGAACTCTTCACTTTCTCAAAGCCACCCCTCGGCCTCTCCAGTGCCCTGTTTCACTGTGACCAGGGGAAGGATATTTTCCTTCATGGCAAGAGGGACTCCCGACCTACAAACCCAGCCCTGTCACCCAGAAACAAAATGGCACTGACTTGTTTCCAGGCACCACTCTGGCCTGACTCCAGCAGGGACAGAGGAGATGAGATCTTTTGCTGCATCTAACAGCTTCTCCTCATCCTAGGAGCCATTACAGAAACCCAGAGAGCAGTTTTAAGCCACACTTCCAGGCTTGCCCAGCAGTGAGGGTTTGCTGAACACCAGGACAGAGCAGTGAGGTCAGAGCTGTGCCACACAGGAGGTGAGCAGCACAACCCTCCATGTCTACCCTTGGCTGCTCACTCAGCCTTGAAGCATCACCTTGTCCAAGCTCCCCTGGAAGCCAGAACAGCTTTTGCAATCACCACCACCATTCCTCTCCCTCTCAGTGCCCATGGCCTAAACTCCATGGCTCAGTACAGAGCAAGAATTTTACCACAGAGGAACTCTCTGTACAATGGTAAGGCAGAGGAAACCTCACCACCCAAACCCCTCATTACTCTGCTGGCACAGGCAGCCATTAAACACAGCTCAGAATCTTGTAAACTTTTCCAGGCATGGAAAAAAGTTGAAGGGCTAGAGAGCTGCTGAAGTGATTACCAAGTTCTGACATGGCAAGTGGTCACTTTGCAAAGACAAAGGCAAGTGAGCTAAAAGAAAGGTAAAGAAATAATTATAATCAAGCTTCTGGCAGAACTGCAGAGTTCTTCCAAGGAGCTCTTTGTAACACAGCTAAAGGGAACACCACAGGTCTGCAGTGAAAAGCATCCTCAGGCTTAACCAGCCCCAACTCAGCACTTCCAAGGCCTCTCAAAGCAAGACTTCTTTTACAGTGAAGTGGGAGCAGGTAAACAGTGACAACACTGCTGACTTGCACAGACTGTCACCTACTTTTATATCAGGGTGGTTTATACATGTGGTGTATTTGTGTTCCATGTCAGGTGTTCTCCTGCTTTTCTGCAGCATGTCAATCCCTGAGCCCTGGCCTGACCCCAGTGACTCTTTTCTTAACTAGTTTACAAAGCTCCCCAGCTTCAGAAAGCTGAAAGAAACCAGCAGCCAGCCAAATGACATTTTCATAGCCCTAACAGCAGAACAATTCATGTCTGATACACAGGACACAACTTGCATTGAAACAGAAGTTAAGAAGTTAAGGTGAGGGAGCAGGGCTGCTCTGAAATCCCAGCACACAGGGAACCTCTTTCCAGAGGTGGAGAGCTGGCAGAGACATGAAGGTAGCAAGGAAGGGGAAAAAGTAGGAAGACACTTGAGTGTAACTCAGCAGGAAGAGAGACATGACTTCTGCAGACAAAGCACTACAGGCACACATCCATCACCACACACCTGCCAGTGCCCACAGCTGGTCTGTATGGACATCTGGCAGGGCAGCGAGACCTGCCACTGCTCCTGTGCCCATAGTGCCCACCCCTGGCCCACATGGATACCCAGCAGGGCAGTGAGACTGCCACTGCTCCTGTGCCCACCGTGCCCACACCTGGCCCACATGGAGACCCAGCAGGGCAGTGAGACTGCCACTGCTCCTGTGCCCACAGTGCCCACACCTGGCCCACATGGATACCCAGCAGGGCAGTGAGACTGCCACTGCTCCTGTGCTTTCACAGCCAGCAGCTTGCAAAGGTACCAGTGCTGTGGATGCCTCCTTGCCACGGCCAGGTTGTTTCTTTACAGGAAACTGGCAGGCAGAAGGTTTCACCTTTCGATCCCTGGATAAAAATGGATGCTGAGTGAGCAGGCAGCAGGGTTCTGGCACCCTTGCCAGCGGCACCACACTGCCCTGTGCCTGCCTCCTTCCCCCAGGCAGCAGCTCCAGCTGAAGAGGAGCTCACTGTGCACACTGCAGCCAGTCAGACCCCAGAGCTCTGCAAGCCCCCTGTGCTGGGGTCACGTCATTCAAAGACCACACAGCCTTCCCTGCAATCAAAAGGCAGCTCAGAACACTGAGGCCTATCTGCTGAAGGACAGCTTCAGGAGCAGCATTTCTGCAGTGTCAGCTTCCTAGGGACTTCAGAAACAACTCCTGAAACTGACTTCTCACAGTGCCCCTTCCTGCTCCTGCTAAAGCAGGAACAATAACTCACAGCAAGGAGAATATGAAACAAAGATACATAACAGGATCCAAAGAAAACGTGGACACAAGATCCCATGTCACAAACCCACACATTTTAGACGGCTCTCTGCCTTATTCCATCCTCTGACCTGCTGCCAGATTGCATAACTAATGCTACAGTTCACAAATCAGCCATTTCCTTACCCTGTGCTGGGCACCTGCAAGTGCCAGACAAAGTGCACAGATGAACTCCACTCTCCAGAAGAAGGCACTGCTGTGCCTAAATACTCTTTCTCTTTCTGCCTCTACAATATGCTGCCTTAAAGGCAATCAGAGAGGCTGAGCTTCAAAACATGTATTTTTAAAGGAATGGGAGCTGGGTTATGCAATGCAAACCTAAAGAACAGATTTGCTCCTTGGCCATAGCACTGGAGGGCAGCAGCCACACAAAAGGCACACTAAAAACAGCTGCTGACCTCACCCTAAACACTGACAGAGCCACCTGGCCTCGCTGCTGGCAGGGAGGAATTCTGCAGGAGGCCTTCCCAGAGAGAAGCTGACTGATTTCATTGTCTGTGCTGAGGAAAGAGCATCCTGAAAAGGGCCTGCAGCCTTGCACACACGTGCTCTGTGCTGACACTGCTGCACAAGCAGCAGATAAAGGCTCTTGTCCTTCCAACCCTCAGCTCTGAGGCAACCCAAAAAGCTTTCCAAACAGCTTTCCATCGAATTTACTTCAGCGAGTTAATCTGTTCTTACACCACAGCATCAGACACATCGTTGTATGACTTAAAAATCAGGAATGAGCATCCCACCTCAGAGGAGTCCTGAGGAAATGCTGCTGCACACACAGCACCATCCATCCCACACCTCCACACTCCCCACCCAGGAGCATACAGCAGCGAACTCGCATCTCCCAAGGCTACTACACAGAGCCCTGCTTATGCCAAACTCACTGCATCACCTCCTGGCACACAACCGCGCTCAGAAAGCTGCTTGGGAGGAAGTGACAGGGAACGTACTTATATAAACCAACACGCTGATCTCCCCCAAACAACAAGAGTTAAGGAAATGAGCCCTTGTCAGTCTGCTGAAGATGAAGAGAGGCTCATGCGTGCCTCTGTGCCCCTCCAAAGCCCATTTGATCACATCTTCTGAGGGTCCACCGAACCGTAGTTTTAACCGAGATGGAGAGCTGGGCATACAAGTTGCCAAACCCATCCCGCTGGACCGAGCAGCACGCGGTGCTGAGGGTCGGTGCTTGAGCCGCACACCATCGGCGGAGAGGTATCAACCACAGCTCACGGGGCCATGGCTGCGGCCCGGACAAGTTGCCACCCCTGCAAGCTCGTCCCCTCGGGAGTACAAGCAGCGTCTCCTGCGCCGCTGCGAGCATGTGGAAAACCCAGACACAGGCCATGACCCGGCGAAGGGAGGAAACCTCCGTGAACAGGCCGAAGGCCCGATGCGGGGGAGGAGTCTCTGGGGATGAGGCCCTGAGGCCTGGGTGAAGAACGGGAATCTCCAAGGAAGACTGAGTCGGTACAAGGGGACGAATTTCAAGAAGCAGGTTCGGCTGGAGCGGGACAAGGGAAGACTCTGCAGACAGGCCTCGGGAAGCTCCGATCAGCCCCGGAGATGGGAGGAGGTGGAGCCAGGCTCGGCCACGAGGCCTCGCCCGGACCGGGCTCCGGGAGAGCCCCGTCGCCGCGTTCAAGCCTCGCCCGGGGGACCGTGGGGCCGCGCCCGGCACGTGGCGGGAGGGCAGCGCCGCGCTGAGGCCTGGGGCGGGGATGGGGACAAGGCTCGGCCAGGGTGGGCGGCACAGCCGCGGAGGGAACTCGGTGTGAAACGGAAGGAAGGGAAGGGACGAGAAGAGCTCAGTGGCGGAGAACAGGGCCGGGCCCCGCCGCGCCAGGCCTGGCCAGGCCTACCCACACTCACCGGATCCGCTCCGCCCGCGGCCTCCTCAGCAGCCAGGCGCCTCCACCTCCTCCGCACGCACTTCCGCTTCGCGCGCGCTCACCGCCCGCCCGCCAGGGCTGCCGGGAGCCGCAGTCCCAGCCCCACGGCGCTCATTGGCTGTCGGCACAGCGTGGACTACAATTCCCGGCGGGCATCACGAATCACTAATGTAATTTCCGCCTCCTCTTCTGGTGCCACGGGGAGGGCAGAGGCTTCCGGCGGGGAGGGGCGGGATTGCAAGGGGCCTGGCAGGGAAATGGCGGCGGGGGCGGTGGTGGTGGCGTAGGGTGTTTTCCGCCCTTCCCGGGGTAGGCGGAGCCTTCTCCACCACCACCACCTGGCGTTCCAGAGCTGACCCCGCCTTGAAGGGGAGAGAAAGGAGTTCGGCGTTGAAGGGACTGTGCGGCCGCCTTTTCCTTCCCGCCCAGGCGGTGCAGGCTGCAGCCCTGGGCAGCCGGAGACCCCGAGTTCCCCGCGCCTGGCATTTTATAACTGCCTTTGGCCTCTTGCGGCCGCTCAGAGGCTGGGATGGGGAGGGGTCATCTCTCTGGCAGTGGTCTGCTGATGGGTGAGGGCAGCCAGGACGAGCCCTCTGCATCCCTGGGAGGGAGCAAGTTGCTGAGAGAGCAAACGGTGCTCCAGGGACAAGCCCTGACACGAGGGTAAATGCAGTCCCGCTGGCAATGCAAGATCACCCCAGGGCTGAAGAGCCAGGCCAACTGCCGTGCCAGCCCAGCCCCACAGAGCACCAGGGCACTGCCAGCGATCCGCAGGGTCCCGTCCTTAAGGGACACAGCAAGACAAGGCGGTGGCAGTTGTCCACTTTTATTATTGGCAAAGGTTGTCCAGATGCATAACACTGTCACAACGGCACGGAGAGCAGCATGGCACCTGCCAGGCCCCGGCTGCTCAGGCAGCACGGGGACGCCCAGCACGCACGCAGACATGCGCAGGGACGCGGGCACAGGGAGCGACCTTCCCGTGCAGCCGAGCTCCATCCCTTCTCCCTGGCAAGCCCCCAAGTCCTCCCACCCCGCACGGGGCCAGGCCGGTGCCCCCGGTGCCTGGCCGAGCTCTATTTACAGTATTCACAGACATTGTACCCAGCAAGTTAAATAACTACATTATTACACCACACGTCTGGGGCGGCTCTGGCAAGGCTGCTAGGGTGGGGGTGTCAGTCTGATAAGGTGCATATTAAAAAAACAGAAAGAAAAATCCAACAAAACGAAGTAACAGAGAAACCAGGTGTCCCCCGTGGCAGGCAGGGAGCAGGCAGCCGCCTTGCTGGCGGGTCCCACGCTGCCCCAGCCCCCCCGCGGCAGGGCCGGGGGCGCGCGGCAAGTGGAGGGGAGCAGCAAGGTTCTTGTTCTGACAACAGCTACGGTTCTGCGTGGGTGTCCGGAGTCAGGAGGCGTGCGGTGGCCCCATGGGGACGTCTGCTAGGGCCCGGCTCTGGCCCTCACAGCACCTCTGCAGAGGAGGGAGGGTGGAAAGGTGAGACCCGAGCGGCTGTGGCATTGCCCCGTCCCCCCTGTGCAGCCCATTCCCTGTCTCACCTGTCACCTGGGGGGGCTTGACCACAGCCTGCTTGAGGAAAGGCTCCTTGTCACCAAAGGGGATGATGCTTGCTGGGGTGCTGCTGTGGTGGGAGAGCTCCAGCAGCTCCTGGGAGCCCTCTGTGCCTGAGAAGCCATTCTCATGCTTGCTGGGCTGCACACCATTCACCAGTGATGCTGGAGACGCCACCTCCTTGGCTGGGGAGCTGTGGGACAGGAGGGCTGGGGTCAGCCAGGACCCCACCTCACCCCAGTCCCCCTGGCCACCTCCATGCTCACCTTGGCTGCAGCCCCTCACCCACCAGACCCTTCGGCCCCCCTGGAGTGCCTGTGCTTGGCGTCTGTGTCTCAGGGAGTTCCTCCTCCTTTGGCATCGGTCCTGCACGCTTCTCGCAGCCTAGGGATGTTGGCAGAACCCCTCTCAGCCAGAGCCCCAAGCAGGAGCTTGGCTGGGGAGAAGCAGAATGGGGCCACATACCTGAGACATCCTCTGGTTCAGCTGCTTTCCCATTCACCACCTTTTTGTCCTCCTTCTTCTGCAGGGAGAGGAGGGCAGTGAGAGGCACTGGCAGCTCTGGGTAGGGGCAGAAGGGCTCTGCAGAGCCCCCCATGTCCCCAGGCACCTTGGAACAGGGGACAGGCACCCACCTTGGCATCTGCTGCATCTGACTTGCGTGTCCTCTTCATGATCTCCTCCAGGCGCTGTGGGGCAGAGAGGGGCTTGTGCATGGTCCTCACCAGCAAGAAGTGCCCTGGGTGCTGGGCAGGTCCCCTGGCAGGAGGAGCCCCTGCTATGTCATGCATCCAGGAGTGCTCCCAGTTCTCACCTTCTTCCTCTCCAGTCGCTCCTGCTCCTCACGCTGAAAGTGCTTCTCCCGCTCCAGGCGCTGCCGCTCAGCCTCTTCCCGTGCCCTGGCCTCAGCCTCTTCCCTCTGTGGCGCAGCAAGGATGGGTGAGATGGGGCAGGGACAGTGGGGACAGACTGCCCAGGTGGCTCAGCACAGCCCTGCCCCACATCCTCTCCTGCTACTCTGGGCTCTGAGAGATTGGTCTGATCCATTTCCCTGCATCCCTCTGGGCTGGAAACCACAGGAGAGCATCCCTGCCTTCCCCCTCCAACCTTGCCTTCCCTTTCCATCCCACTTCTTCCTCCCCTATCCCCTCCAGACCAGACCTGTCTCTGCAGGCGCTCTGTCTCCTCCCGCTCAGCCTGTGCCCTTTCCCGGGCCTCGCGTTCCTCCTGCAGCCGCCGCTCCTCATCCCGCTGGCGTGCCAGGGCCTCCCTGCGGCTTTGCTCCTCTGCTGCCTCCTGTGCCCGCTCCTCTTGCAGCCGCCTGTGGGGAGGTAACCCTCAGCAAAGTTGGGGGTCGGGACTGGGGGCCAGGGGGAGCAGCACTCACCTCTCTCGCTCCTCCTGCTCGCGGCGCTCCCGCTCCTCACGCTCCCGCTGCTCGCGGGCCTGGCGACGCTTCTCTGCCAGCAACCGGGCAGCCTCCTCCCGGTCTGTGGTGCCAGCTGAGGGTCGGGTTGGGGGAGTGGCTGGCACAGGGCTGGGGACTGCAGGGGCCAGAGGGGCTGCAGAATGAACGCAGGTCAGTGCTGTTCCTGCTCCCCCCAACCCTTCTGCTCCTCCCACCACCCTGTACCCACCTGCTGCTGGCTCTGTGGGCACCTTGGGGGGCTCTGTGGAAACCTTGGGGGGCTCAGGAAGGGCTGGGGGTGCCGGGCTCCGTGCCTCCTCTTTCTTCTCACGTGCCTTCACCTGGCCCTCCTGCTCCCCCCGCTCCTCCCGGGCCCTGGCCCTCACCTTGGGTGAGGAGTGGGTGCTGCGGGGCAGTGGAGGCTTGTGGGGAGAGCCCAGGGCTGGGCTGGGGGACGCCGGGCGGGCTTTGGGGGTGGCAGGGGATGAGGGACGGTTCTTGGGGCCAGGGCTGCAAACGGAAGGGGAGACACAACGTTAGCAGGGCTGGGGCGTCCCCCATGGTTGTGGGGTAGGGGACAGAGGGCTGGGCAGCCCCCGGGCAGCAGGTCTCTACCTGCTGTCTGCTGCGGGTGGCAGCCGGGGCTGTGCCCCTGGCAGTGGCTGCCGCTTCTTGAGGCTGCGCTCGCGGGACAGGGCGCTGCGCTCCTTGGCGTTCTCCCGCTCCTTCTCCTTCTTCTCCTTCTTCTTCTGCTCCATGGGAGAGAGACAGAGACAGAGTCAGTGCTGGGAGCTCGGCTGGCCAGGAGCCTTGCCATGCCCCACAGCCACCCCAACACTGAGAGCTCCCCACAGGAGGTGGCACTCACGGGCGAGGATTCGGTCCTGCGGCGTGGCGTGACGTCGGGGCTGGCAGCGGCACCCTTCCGCCTCTCCCAGCAGCGGTGCTGCAGGCGGTGGTTGTGGCAGGGGCTGAGGGGGCTGACGGAGGCTGAGCGAGGGCACACTGGCACTGGGGGTAGGAGTGACCACACGTTAGGGCAGAGGTGGCACAGCACTGCTACCAGGTCTCTGCTGGCTTCAGGCATCCTTGTCCCTGTCCCCTGCCCATGCCAGGACACGTGTGGCCCCGTGCCCCTCACCCGTTGCTCACCCTGCTCTTTGCCATTCCCAGCCAGTGTCACGGCGCTCCGGCTGCGTGCCAGGAAGGACAGGGTGGGTGTCATCAGCCGGTCAACGATGCTGCTCTCCCATGGGCTCAGCTGCAAGCTCCGGTCTGGGGAGAGAGAGAGAGAGAGCCT